>NC_041368.1:4693503-4706003 GCF_900634415.1 Cottoperca gobio | reverse complement strand
ACACCTGCTCACCTGAATAACAAGTCAAAATGTCTGTGCGAAAAAAAAGGCCTCTTATGTAAATGAGCAAACAGACAATACTTCTCTCACAGACACAATCAGTAAATATAGACACTCTCAAACTAAGGAAAGCCACAAAACCAATGTCAATACATGCAGTTACCTACTATTATCAATTATCAACAGCATGAAAGCGTCACAATGTCAATTTAAGAAAAGAAAAGAGAAAACTAGTTTAGCTGCTACAGTAGATCCCAATCCAATATAAACCCAATTCACAGCAGCTAGCATAGCAGCATAAACTAGCGAGCAGGCATCTGCAGCTGTCTGAGAGACAGAAGCACTAATGCTAACACACAAGCACTGACAAACAGCCCAGACATCGGCTCCTAATGTTAGCACAGGCAGCAAACTTACCTTGGGGAAGTGAAGTGGTGAACCCGGAAACTCCACTCACAGTAAAGGCTAACAGAGTTGGTCCTGGGCCTCCACATCATGAGAAAGGTGTAGACTATGTGTCTGTCTGAACATACCGCCATGTAGCATGCGCTGAATATACGTATGTATGTATAATACACGCCTGTACTACAATACTAGAACTACTGTGAAATAAAAACAAAGTTGCTGTAGACCACATTGTTAAGCTACCTGACTGCAACTCTGTTGTTCGGCTCGTGATGCGTGTTGGATTCAATGTTCCCGTCAATCCTGTCTGCATCCTCCTAAACCTTAAATTTAGTCTTGTTCATGTTTTGTACTGTTTTGAACAGTAGCCAACAACTGCTGGTGCACAAACAAAGAACACATGTCTGCATATATAGATACATCTTAACATGTGGTGGTAATGCTGGGGTTCAGAAAGATCTTTAGCCAAGGATATTTTCCCCCCCAATGAAATCCACCTGTAAACCAGGACAAGGATGACCAATATAAAGCTCTTCTGAGGATTCACTGGAGGTCTGTTAGAAACCCAGTGGCTGTCAGGCCCAGATTCATCATAAACATAGTATACAGGAACATGTCGAGTCTTAGAGTAGACCAGCAACTAATAAATGGTGAAGCTTATAATATCTTAATCAGATGCCATCGTGGTCATTTTTATACATAGTTTGTAGTACAGTGTTGGATTGCATTGTATCGTAAGGTGTTCATGTTATTGTGTCCACCCCCTGTACCGACATGCAGAGCTTTCTCAGTATCCTCAAGCAACACCCTTTGTGAAACCTATACAGGAAAGGAAATGAGAATAGTCTGTATATTATGCCTGACACAACAAAATGTCACAATTAAATATATTCAATTTACTCTATTAGACTGAAATTATTTTCAGTAAGAATTCTGCTTGTTTAATTACTGCCCATACAAATCCAGATGAAGGATTTCTATGGGAATTGCACAGCAATGAATAAACATGTGGGTAACTTTATAGACAACAGTCAAATTATTTGGCTTCATGCGCCAATGAGCAACTTTCAAAAATGAACAGGAGCCCGCCTCCAACGTTGTATCCAGTTCTCTTTATACAGCCATGATCCAAACTCCATCCAGATCCTCAGTCTCATTTTGCGCCTGTGACAGCTGGAGTGCTGCATGGAGGGGAGGTTTCACTCTGTGCAGGTGGCCTGAGGTACGTGTCTAGCATGAAGAGAAACATTGTCTAATTGCTGAGCTGGAAATAGCCTGAGATGGGGGGGATGGTTGCTCTGCTTGTGCCGAGGGAAAAGGGATTGCCCCATCCTGTTAAATCACCACCCTGACCTTTGCCCTCACTGTGGCCACTCAGGGTGATGCTACTGCACATGGATACACACAACCAGCACTAATAGATATGAACACATACATGGGCAGACAGGAAGACACACATACGATATATCACTGACATCACTGTGGTAATAATAGAGATGACCCCAATCATCAGATTGAGAAAAAAGGGAAACTGAGCCCCATTCCCTTGCCAAGGCTACATTTTATTGCCGGCCTCCATTGCACCTTCGTGATGACATGGCATTGGAGGACGATCACCTATAATAGAGTCCGAACGAGGTGCAGATTAAAAGTACAAATCACATTGTAAACGACTGAGTTGACCTGCACTGTGTAACCGCCATCTTGGTCTGTGGGGTTTAAACCACGGTGCTCCCCTGGTTCCAATCTGAGCTTTAATGATAACAGAGGAAGATAAGAGATAAGAAAAGATCAAAGGAAATGTGTGTGTGTAAAGCTACAGTACACCAGAGAGAGATATTAAACCAGGTGTCCTGCATCTGAACCTTCTTGAATTCTTTCCTTTATTCTCTTCTCCAGCGGCATATGGCAGTAGGTCGGGGAGCAACTCTGATGACGTTAATTTCCCCACAAGCGAGTGTCTCCTGTGGTAAGAAGCTAAGTGCAGCTCTCTCTTTTGCTCATGCTACACGCAATGTTCCCGCTAGTGACTAAAATGTCACATCTGCTGATGAGCGTCACCTCACTGATCCATGAAGCTCACCAGACAAAGTACCACCAGAGAGAAGGGGATCTTGGTATAACATGATGTTCTTGGACCGAGTGTAATCTCAGCATGCATCTACCGCCGCAACCCTCTTCTCCCTAGAGCGCAGAGGGGAAGGTCATCCATCAAAACTCACATATTAGTCATAGAAATTTGAGCAGTGTGGGGTCGAAATAGTGACCCAAAACGATGCTGAAATGCAGCGGGTTTAGAGGTCGGCCCTTAACAGATGACTCCATATCGACCAAAGGGAAGACGGGAGAGGTGGGGAGGCTGTCGGATGCTGTACCAGAGCTCTCCTCCTCCCAGACTGGGAAATGAGGAGGACTGACAAATGAGTGCACAGCAGCTGGGTAAGGCTCCTGAGAAATCTGGGCTGTCTGCAGGCGTAGCAGACAGAGTGGGATGATTGGCTCAGGTTTGGACTCGACTCCCTCTCCACAGAATATCCTCCGCCCTCTCCAGCCACAACATGCAGGTTGTTCAAGGAGACATAAGGTTGAGTGCCGTGAGTGTTTGCATGGTGACACATTGATGTTGTGCCTCTTTCTCAGATTCCTTTTCATTTCACATGGCACAGTGACTGTGCATTTAAAGTTCAGACTGTCAGCTTTCATTTAACAGTCGTCAGACAGACTGGTCCCGATGTTAAAATACAAAATACTACAGGCATGTATTTGCTTGCTTATTTTCCCACATGTTGTATTAATATTATGATCATTAAAAGGATAGTTTGGATTGTTAGAAGTGGGGTTGTATGAGGTACTTATCCATACAGTAGATGGAGGTAGGCCCGCCCCCA
Organism: Cottoperca gobio; assembly: GCF_900634415.1. Lineage (NCBI taxonomy): Eukaryota > Metazoa > Chordata > Actinopteri > Perciformes > Bovichtidae > Cottoperca > Cottoperca gobio. Next base: position 4,702,710 of record NC_041368.1, on the reverse strand, counting down.
GTTTGGAGAAACAGTAGTACCAGCACGGAAGCTAAGCAACAAGCAGCAGCAACAAGTATTTTAAATCTGTATCAGTTTAAGTGTACACTATATTTAGAATATTTCCACTGCTTTAACTTGACAGCCCATGCTCTCGTCAAAGCCACCAGACTCCGTTGACAAAAACAGTCATTTTATCTCACAGAACACAGGAGTTGCTGGTCTACAGCTACCTTGATTGGTTACTTTAGTGTTTTTCACACAATAACACTAACTAACTAATCGAAGCAACGGAAGACCAGCAACCAAGCAGCAAACCCCCGGGGCTGAGAAATTAAGCCAACACGGAAGTGCCAAAAACTGCAGTTCCTCAAATGGCCACTTGAGGCTCCAAAAGCAGTTAAATCTCAGTAGATTTATTTATTATGCATAATTAAGGGTATGGCCGCTTTGAGTGACAGGTTGGTGCCATCTCAAATTGCTAGCTCCTAGCCGTCTGAGTTCTGCAAGGTACAATTACTGTTTTTATCAATGGAGTCTGGTGGCATTAGCGAGAGCATAGATTGATATAACGGCTTCAGTTCCCCGTCGGAGAGGGCTTTCTGACGGCAAGGTATAGTGGTAAAAATATTCTAAACATAGCGTAAACTTAAACTAATATAGATTTCTTTTGGTTTGGTTAAAATGCATTTGCTGCTGCCCTTGCCCTTTCTCCAAAGAGGGGACGTGCCGACCGTCATCTACTCTAAGTAATATACTGACTATGCAAAAGTACCTCATACAACCCCACTTCAAACAATCCAAACTATCCCTTTAAATTATGAAAGGATTCTGAATTGAAAACACAAGAGGATTTTATACTCAAATGTAGGACTTTACTCTGTAACCATCTAAATACTACTGCGACCCAAAACATGAGGGACGATGTCCAAAAATGGCTGTAGCTCCTCTTATTGTCTGATGTAGCTGTACAAGATTACATTCACACCATAATCTGTGTCATTTTACATCCAAAGTGCTAAGAGAGCAGAGCCAAAATGTTAATGTACTGCTGTGCCAACGGAGCCGATGGAGCTCGTTCTTCATGCATATGCATCTTCCTCTATCCTACCCAGAATTCCCCCTGCAACTCTCTCCCAACCTGACTGAGGTTTCTAAAAAAAGGCAGAAAGCTTAACGTCTGTGACAGCAGACGTCACACTGGAGGAGAGCGACTTTGATGAGGCCCATGCTTTTAGAGGCCTCTTTTGTTAGCAGAGAGCGAATCACGCTTAACAAGATAAATCATCCCGCTAGCAGCCGGCTTAGACTGTGTACAACCAGATAAGGTTGCCAAGGAAACCCTCCTGGAGAACCAATGAGCTTTTTTTGCCATACCAACCTCCTTGATCTGTGCAAACAATTAATACCTTACCCAGGCAGAAGGGAGGGAGCCGGGGAAGTGGGAGGCAGGCACAAATCCCCAGGTGCTTAGCACAACACCACTCTCTCCCTTCAGCTATGTGAATGAGGACATGAGGTAAAAAAAAAAAAAAAAAAATATCACAAATGGATATTGGGCTGGAAGACACTGAGGGATGATGTATGACTCATTGTACATTAATTCAATGAGAATAGCCTTTAGTCCATAAATCTAATCTGCACACATCACTAATGTCCTTTTAATGAATGTTTTGAATGCACGGCCATAAAAGTGCCATTATATCCCACCACATCCATTTGTAGGGCGGCTGTGATTGTGCAGGTAGTATCACTGCAACTGAACAGACACACGCCTAAGAGAACCCATGACGTGCAGAGCTGCTGGGCAGCCATTAGGATCCATGAGGGACTCCCGACTAGCCACAGATCAATGCTCTGGGGCCCTATCTATTACTGACATCCAATTATAGCAATGGATGTCCGCTTAGCACTGCTACTAAGTGCTTGTCTTTTTATTGACTACCTGTCAGCAGCCTGCACACAGTGGAGCTATTGGCTCATAATCGATCTATCCACATGTCAAGATAACAAGCATGTTGTTAAGTGAATAAAGAGTGTGAGGAGGGCGACAGAAACATGGAACACAAACATGTGCATGATTTGTCCCTCAGTCATCAACTAGGCATTTCATACCATTCAGCATTCTCAATTAGTAAGCTAATTTTGTACAACTTTGATTAGTGCCGGCTTGCAATGAAAGTAATTACCCACTACATCAACTAAAGGGCGTAATTGAAAAAAACGGACAAATGTTGACACAAAAGTCCATGATGCTACGGACAATACAGTGCAGCAGGGGAATAGCAACAATAAGAAGCATATAGAGCCTTTGTTGTAAACAAACATTCTAAATGTGTCGTAGTTTGTTTTCTGTTGCAGTGTATGTAAATGACATCAGCTGACAGGAAGTAGGTATGGACCAAAGCTGTAGCCTAGCAATGCAATTCCATTGAAACGGTCTATAGGATATTAAAACCTCTGCATGTCTATTCTGAAGCTGAATGGTGAGAAATGGAGACGACAGGCCCGCTTAATTGATTAATTACAGTCATTAAGTGGTTACAAAGTCACCTCACCTGGTGTAAGGGGTGGAATTCACTGGCTGATTAGAATTAATCACAGTCAAAAAGCTGCAGGAAGCAGAGTCCCCGGAGAACACGCGCCACTGGAGAGGAGAGAAAGTGAGTTTTATTTATGCTCAAGTCAACAAAGCTGCTATTGCTTCAGTAAACAAACAAACATGTCTGGCTATTCTTTCTTAATTTCAAGGACTTTTATTATTCAAAAATACAGCACAAAAAATACACACAAAAAGAAATAAATTGGTTCTCACACGGTGTGCAAACCTCAAAGGAGATGTTCATACAATATTAGTACACTGAGTTTAAAGCTACAGTTAATATTGTGAGCACAAAGGGGGACAGTAACAGGACCGTCGCCCTAAGAGCTCTGTACAGTTTGTCAGCAGGTGAAAGTCTAACTAGAATTCTACAGGGGCCCAACCTGACACCAAACTCCTTCATGTAAAACACAGACAAACACACAGATTTTTCTCTGTGTAGGCAGGCCCAGGGTCCACTTTCCTCGGGGTAACAAAACAGGTGTGACATCAGATCTGCCGGGAGAACAGGGGCGAAGATGTCAGCTCCCCTTAGATCCCAGAATTCACACAAAACAGTACACTCACTCAAAAATTCCCAATCATACTAAGAAGCATTCATACTGTACTGTCAAGGCCCACACAGACCCATCTCTTCTGTTTTAGATATAGATTTGCCGAGCACAGCACGGCAAAGCATCACATATACATACAAACATCATCTTTATATCATTCAACGGTGTTGTGATTAGATAGGGTAACTTCAACAGGATATTTATACATATAGCCAGAACCATTCATGTTATTTATGTTTTAGTTTTAAAAAAGCACATTAATTTACTTAATCTTAAATAAAGTAAAAAAGAAAAATATGAAGTCCTGTTTTGGAATATAAAATCAAAGCTTTATGCTATGTGGGATTCGGATGCGGTGATTGAGTGTGAAAAATCCTAGACTTGACCTGACCGAGGCAACAGAAAACAATCAATAGGCTTACTGTGTGCTGATTATTATATTGTTCTAGAGACTGTGGGCTATGATGGCCATTCGGGATGACGCTACTGCACATAGCACAGTGCACATAGGCCGACGTGCTCCGACAACTCAACTGGGGCGACAAGGCACAATAGAAGTTATTAGAATACAGCTGTGAGAGCTGTGCAGAGGTAAACTAAGGGGAGGTGTGTAAGGCTGCAATAAAGAATAGAATAAGGCGTTGGAGCAAAAAGAAACAGTTTGCCCACTCCAAGTATTCATACTGGGATTTTTTTTTTTAAATAGCAAACAAGATGAAATGTTGTGCTTCCAAAACATGTTTGCAAAGAATGGAAACATGGGGATGGTTTAACAGTAGAATAACCCACACACTGCAATGACCTATGGCAACTTGCACCGACTGACGGACTGAACAAACATTTCCATTATCCAGCACTGGGACTGCACAATGAACGCAGACCAAAGTGGTTGTAAAGTGGAAGCAGAGCAGTAAAAGCCAGCATTCTAAGGCTTTTCTCATTTGTTCCTCTTTGTGGGAACTTTCTTCATGTAGGCAGGCTTCAAATCCTTCATTAAAAAGTCCAATTAACGCTACAGAAGCCGTGAAAGGTTTCACATTGACCACAGAGAGAAGGGTAATCAAGATCAATCAAGATATTGGCTCCTTGTAATGAGACGGCAAAAAATGAGGATTACATATGCTGGACATCTGGGGGGGACTAATACTACAGATAATGAATTAAGACTTTGTGCGCGTGCGTGTGTGTGTGTATGTGTGTGTGTGGGGCTACATGTGGTGGTGGTCGCAGGAGTTAGGGGCCTTTTGACAGTCACACACAATCAAAGCTGATTGCTCAATGAACCCTGCTGTCCAGCTGCCTCCCTTATTTCCCTATACTCTACCTCCTCCAAGATCTCTGTGGAGGAGGGTTGGCGGTCTTTCATTGTTTTTTTAAGCTCTTTCAAGAGGCAATAATCCGCCCATCACAAGATGTGCTGGCCTGAACCTCCCCCTCGGCATCAGCCAATCCTGTTCACTTCTGCCCCCCCCACCCAGACGGGACAATTCAAATAGCAAACGGTTCAATAAAAAACGGCTGACCTAAATACACATTTTTCAACTCAGTCCAGGGATTAATTCAAATCTAAAAAGCATGTCTTTCTATTTTTCCAAGTCATAAAATCTTGTTTAACATTAAATGTATGGGTCAGAAAATACGATTGCCTGACAAAATGATCGTACTGTTATGTAGCCATTAAAAGGAAGATAAATGAACTAAACATTTCCCAAACTCCCATTCACAAACATACACTTATATTCACACACATACAGCTGCAGTTCTATACACACATGCATGGTTACAGCGGTACAGGGGCCTGGATCTGTTTTGAACATTAAGTATCTCTACAGCAAGGGCCATCTATATTTAAAAAAAACATGCATTCACTTATGTACAATATAATTTGTATATTGACCATTCTGCCTTATGTCCACATTAATTCATGTTTCAGTGAGAAAGTCCAGGAAGTAAAAGTTTTTTTTGTATTTGTATTTGATAAAAAGTTAATGTGCTCTGTAATGATTCAAGTTAGACTCAATTTCTCTTCTCAGCACCTCAGCAGAGCCAGGTCTTCATAAGAGGAGTAAACCCCCATTTGTAAATATTGACGAGATAAATGTCAGGCGAGTCAGCCCATCCCAGTTCTTGCTCCATCTTCATTGGCTTGTGTCCTACTCTCTTCCTCCGTTCCTTCCCCTCGTTGCATGGCCCCTTCTAGAGAAGAGGACAGGCTAGACGATTGAGCCGTCCCTGTTCTGAGCAGGGATCATGACGGGGATGCCCCCCATGCGGCTGAGGTTGGGGCCGGCCATCCTGGCAACATTGGGCGGGGGCAGAGGGATCTGGCTCGGAGGCCTCTCGTACTCCTCTGATGAGGGAATCTTGTCGTACTGGGGCTTCAGGGCGTACTCATGCAGGTTGGAGGGCGACATGGAGCCCAGGGAGGAGCGCTGGCTGCCCACGGTGAAGCTGCGCGCCGTTGAAACCCGACTCTTTGGGGGGGGCACATCCTCTCTGAGAGAAAACAGAGACAGCAACGCATTTAGACAACACGATAAGACTGTACACTCACTTTCATTATCATACCTCTTAGTCTAGGATTGCACAATTTCAATATAAAGATTGTACCTTCTAACAGTGAACTTAGTGGCGGGAGGATACATATAAAGCCAGATGGTCTTATGGCATGTTTTGGTTAAAAGTATTCCCATTATTTTGATCAGCAGCATACTCTTCAATCACATGTTCAGATCATTTTCCAGCATTCCATTAAATAGGAATTCAACACCAAACGAACGCACGCACACTTTAGTTAATGGATTATGTCTGCTTATAATGTGTTAAAAGGTTTGTTTACATCTGCATGACTGCAATAACTATACTTCCATTGTATTCCCATCATTTCCTATTAATTCCCATGGAAAGTTTCCTTCTTGAATATTTCCAGAATTATGCAGCCCTGAAGTTAGAAAATTGAATATGGAAAATGATTTTCTACGGTGCTATAAACCATAGTGTAGTTTGATGACACACAGGTACAAAAGTGTGGAATGTCTGGCACTTGCTGCCCACAGAGAAGAAAACAATGAATAATAAAGGAGTCTACGTGAGTCATTTCAAGAGCGAAACATGATTTGACTCAATAAAAGGAGGGACAAATAATTGGAGTTGGCCGGTTTGATTGGTTGGGGCAGTGTGCACTGCTCAGCTACACTGACAAGTACAGCTATGCCCTCGACTCCCTCTGCCACCACATTAACAACTAATAAGCAGCAATAATCCAGTTAAATGCTCAATCAAACTGAGCCTGAGGGGCTGGAGCTCGTTTAGTCCATAGCTTCATGTGGGGGTGTTTCAGCGAATGTGTGCCTCTGTGTATACGAGACAGGACCAGTGGACTAATCCTCTTTGTCCTACAGCGCCAGTGTCACATTGTGGTCTTAGTCAGATTCAGTCCGCAGCTGAGTGATAGTAAGCCCAGGGGTTGTACAGAGCCGAGGGCTGGATGGTAGGGGGGGGGCAGCCAACAGCACACGTGACACAGGATCCACAGAGCAAACAAAGCTTTCAAACTGATTACCACAGCTGTTTATTTGAGGAGGGGTATAAAAAAAGAAAAGAAAACCGCTGATGGAGAAAAAACATTTTCATGGCTGTTGGAGGTGTGCTGTTGTGTGTGCATTTGTTTGAGTGTGTGTCTGAGTTGACCACAGGTCATAATACAATTAGAGCCGACAGTAATGATTACAGGTAACTAGGGCTTCTCTCTGCAATACATTTTGCGATATGAAAAAGTTTCAACCTAGATTTTGTAAAATTTTAAGTTAAATGCATCAATCTGGTGCACTGATGCTATATCTATCAACAAGTGTGTGCTCTAGTAAACAATGTATTTATAAACTGGTTGGTTGTATAGATATGAATGATGATGAGTGATGACACGGCAAAAAAAGTCACACCCACAAAGCATGGTAAATGACACAGGCTCACGGTCGAAGCCGCGAGCCCTTCACCCCAGACTTAAAGCTGGACGAGGCGCAGCACTACGGGGAGAGGAACCTCACACACCGAGCGGCCGGCTCTGACCCACCGAGTTGAATTCCGCGGGCAGACGCGGACCCCACCCGTTGAGAAGTGTTAACAATATGGTTCATTATGAAATGAAACTGTGGCGAGCCTACCTAGACTATATTTGATGAGAAACACTGGATTAGTCATGGAAAACGAGAACCGTGCAAATTTTCCTTTTGTATCAAAACGATACATCGTGCAGCCCTACATGTAACACATTATTGTTCTGCTTACATTTAATCAGGTTATATGCAAACCAAGACACTTCTCATATAGCAAAGACTACACAGGGTTAAAAAATATTCTTCCATCAAAATGGAGCTTTAGTAATCTGTGAGCGAAGTGTCACTGATGTTTTAGTGAATGTACCTTATCTCATTGCAGATTTCCTTCTCATACTTCTTCCGGTGACGAGCACGGCAACAGCAGAAGAGGATGATGGCAATGATGATGAGGATCAGGAGTACAGCAATTATGGATCCTGCGATGATGCCTGCAGTGTTGGGGGCTGGATGACAAGGAAGAAAAGGGTTGGCCGGTTTGCTAAATGGCATTTTGGGTAGGAATAATTTTAACATAAATAAGTATACTGCTGGATTATTTTCCACACCAAAGTGCTGCTTTGACCACGGCTTTGGGTTTCAGCATCTAGCTGCTTACGTTGAGAAAAAATGAAACATTTCTATCAATCTACCAATGTCACCCAAGAGATCCTCCTACACCTTAAGTGAAAATTAAACTTTAGTATCCATGTTCCTGTATGACTGCAACATCATGCTCCAGCACTCAGCCACAGTGGCCCCATGCTGCAGCACTTTGTTGTTTGACAGCGCTGTCACATCGTGTCGTACCGCAGCCTTTACTACTCGAGGAGCTCACACTGCCTGAATCCTCAAACCTTTTTCATGGGACTCTTTAGAAATGGAATGGATGGACTTTAGTAAGCTGAGTAGCAGTGTTGCTCCTCTTCTCAGTGTCATATGTGGCTGTGATCAATTGGCAGATTTTTCCTGCAGTGACTATCATCTCCTCTTTGTTGGGACAGGTAATAAGGTTAGCACATGCGTAGATTTCTAGCCCTGCAATGACGGTAGATAGGCCCGGCACTTTAGTCCAGACTTAAATAGCTCATCTAACAAACAGGGGTTTGTTTATGAAGCGGGCTTTAACCAAGATTTTGCCAAAAGAATGTGGACTCACGGAGACGTCTGTGTTTTATACGTTAAAAGGTCAATAAAGAGGTTTACGCTGTAAACGTAAATAATGGGTAGCAAAGGGAGTAAAACAGTTGAAGGGCCACAGGGGCCCATTGTTGATCTCATACTTCAAAATATGGCTCTGACAGTTTAAAACATTTACAAGAATGGTGTGCCAATGTTATTTGATACTATTTTAATTCTGATATTTTTGTAATGGTACTTCAGACTCATTTACATCATCACTGTGATTATTGTACTGTAAATGCTCTTATTCTGACCTTGTACTAATTGTTATGTTTTTGCTGTGTAGCACTTTGAGCTGCAATTATTGTATGAAAGGTGCTATACAAATAAAGCTTCTTCTTCTTCTTCTTCTTATTATTATTATTATTATTATTATTATTATTATTATTATTATTATTATTATTATTATTATCTAGAATACAATGATAAGTCAATTAATTATTAACTATTAATTAATTAACAAAAAAGCTTCTTAAATGTGAGAATTTGATGGATTTCCTTTTCTTAAAACTATAGTAAATTGAATATCTTTAGGTTTTTGACTTTCGGATGAATCGAGACACTTGATAAAAATCCTCCATACAAAACACGACCAATCTAATTTAAATCCCACCAGGCTCAGCTGTAGTTTGTGTTTTCAGGTAGAAAATACTAGCATGCAAGATAGTTAACATTGTAGACATTATACCTGCTAAAGCATGTTGATGTTTCATGCAGAGCGTTAAGCTCAAAGTACTACTACAGCTTTTTGAGTGCAGCAAATACATTAGCCAGCTGACAATCAGACAGCAGATCA
>NC_041368.1:4613503-4688503 GCF_900634415.1 Cottoperca gobio | reverse complement strand
TGTCGAGTGGTTTGTTCCACTCACCCATGACGATCAGCAGCATCTTCCTGCTGCGGATACCGGGAGCCTTCTTCACTTTACACTGGTAGGTGCCCGAGTCCGACGACTTCAGCCCCGTCAGGTTGATGGAGGCGTCGCCGTTCTTGGGGTCGGCTGAGTTGAAGTGGACTCGACCCTTCATTTGGGGATAGTAGTCCTCGTAGGCACGGTCACCGGAGTACAGGATCACCTGGGTGAGGAAAGAGAGTTTGGGTTAAGAACTTAAAAGTACTTATTGATGTACTGCTGTATCTGTACTTTTCCATTTATGTAAATAGATTCTAGAAAACAAAGGCCTTGAAATGACAGTGCTGTGCTTTCTAAAACATTGAAGAGAAAAAGCCCCCTTCTCTTTTATCTCTGCAGTGCCCTTGAGCCTGTGCTGTGCTGCCCTTTCTGTGCTTAACAATAATTAAGGAGGAACAAACAAAGTAACCACTGTGGAGCCAAATCAACACCTGATGTGTCAACAAACAGGAGTAACCCCCACTTATGTAGCCCCCCCCCATCCCACCCACAGTCTGGGTCTTGAAAACAGCAAGGAAATGCCTAGAAATAAAGGCCAGGTGGAGCCAATAAGAAACCTAGCTAGTAGCTGGGGTGATGGAGGAAGGGAAAAACACAAGAAGAACAAGGAGGGTAAAAGAAAAGCAAACAACAATGAAAAGAGTTCTCATTCTCTTTCATAGACACTGGCATATTCTTCCACATTTCCATGGAGACAGTCATCAACAGGCTTTTCTGTGCCACGATCAATGCCAGGCATACACAGCAGCAATACCCCTGGGTAGAGAGGAGCCGAAAAGAAAAACTAAACATGGCAGGAGGAGAGGGAGAATAATGAACCCATCAGAGGAGGCAGAACACTTAAAGGAAGCACGAGAGGAGCAAAACATAAAGGAAACAGAGTCAGGGATGTTCTGGTGTGATTACAGCAAGTTGCCTCTCTGCTTCATTCTGGAAGCCTCGTCCCTGTAGCTTGACGGCAGGAATGCTCGCAATGGCCACCATGTTCATCTTGTACATATTAGCCATGTAAACAGGTAATGCAGTTAAAATTCCACCTGGCTCTCCGGAGAGGGAAGCCTATCCTTCTAACTTCACTGGGGGATCAGAACATCAGCAGTAATAACAGCAATATGCGAGATGAGACCACGGAGGAGAGGAAATTAAATTGCCCCGAGCTCAGCCAGACAAGTAGTCTCACTTGAGCGCAACCACTTCACAGGCACACAGATGGGAGTGCTTACACACATGCACACCTCTAGCAAAATAAATCTGAACTGCACAATAACCTTGAGAATCATGATCCAATGAAAAAAAAATATCCCATAAAGTGCCTGGGGAATGAAAATGAAAAGGGCAAATGACTAGACAAGCTGGCGGGGGCTGGAGAGGACAGAAGAGCACCACTGTCTGTGTGCTGCGTTTCATAACAGGTAGGACATCCAATGATACAATCGCCACCTGGCACAGCCATTCTCAGTGGACGGATCATGCTGCAAAGGTAACAGGCTTAGTTTCATCAGACACATGTAAAGATGAGGTCATAGTCATGTGACGCTGTTGCTCACGCAGAAAAGAGGAAGGAGGTGCAGATCATTTGAGAGGCAAAGCAGAGAGCAGATACCTGTGTACTCTAAACAACCTGCAAAGCTTGGGCAGCATCGTGTCTATGTGCTTCCACAGAGGCTTTTAGCTCAGTTAACTTGAGGTGCTGCTGCCCCATGCTTTCACAGGAACAGCTCCGCTCCAAACTGCTTCACAAGGTTATAGCAGAATTACTACCTGAAAATGGATCAAGTGTCCTTCAACACTGAGGCTTTACAGAATGTAACTAAATGTGGCCATTAGCATTCACAATCATCACTGATATACAAACAAACAATACAATGTTCTCCAAACTGTGTCATGGCTTTACGTCCAAATCCTCTGATACTTTGTCAACATGCACAAATTCCTGTCGCAGTAAGTTCAGCAAACAAAAGGCTCTGCTGCTGCGCTCAAGGACAAAAGGAGACCGTTTGTATGACAGGGGATAAAGCTGTATATCGAAGGTTTTTTTTTTGAGCAAATTCCTCTCCTATTCACACTATTCAGATTGAGTTCTCATAATTGTTTTCCTCATTGTTGTGGTGGTGAGCACTCAGGGCACACCCTCCTTTCAGCTAATCTGTAGCCAGGCACTGAGAGCCAAATGCTAATGACTGTTACTGTAGGCATGCCTGGCATCTCTCATTCAAGCCCAACAAAGCAACAAACATTAGTTACGCTTCACCACCCAGACCCTGATGATATGTGGGATAAGTCAGATGAAGGAGGCCATCATTGCCCACTGGATACTGGATTTAATAGATAATGCTGTGGCAAAGATAACTGGAATATATGCTTCATGAATATGGACACAGTTCTTATAGCAAGGGCTAGTTGCACAGGGACATGCCACACAACACAGGGCTTCAAGTTCCCAGTTATATGACCCTGTGGACTGATCCTGTTGACAAGTTCTCCACTTTAAAGTTTGATCAGATAGTGACTGTTCCTTTAAGAGCAGCCTGGATCATGCCATGTGAGCAAAGGTTCACCATGGTCTCTGAACATCTGGGAGCCTCTGGCTATAAAGTGTAGCCTTTATTCTCATCTCCTTGAACTGACCTAGTAGCTTTGGTCCTCACAGATCAGGCTAATCCCATTTAACACTGTCACATATACTAAAGCAGCCCCTTGGAATTAATATGCCATTAATTACAAATAATTTACATTGAGCATGACTTCATATCGTATATATATATATATATATATAGCGAGAAAAATCTGATAGGTCAAGGAGAAAAAACACGTTCAGAGAGAGATGCCTGGCCTGTTTAAATCCTACAAAGGTTGGCAACATTGATGGGTGTGCAGATAAGACCTCAGCAAAATGAAAATAAACTGTGGAACCAGATGCAATTGGGAAACATTTGATATATTTCTACAGCTGCATTCACATGAAGAGGCCCAAATGAGGAAACACCCACACTGGATTCCCAGCTCCCTGTAGCATTTTTTGAGAGACTGAAAAAATATAAAATAAATATAAAAGCACTGAAATCAATCTGTTTGACTTCACCTGCATAGCCACTACTAGTTAATGATTCAGAGTAAAACAAAAGCAGGTCAAAACAAATAGATGGGGTAATTGGTGTCTCTATTAATGGCTTGAGAGCACAAGCAGAGGTCTACTTTGGTCTGTCAGCGGACAGTGAGGACAGTGGGTGGATGACAGAGACAGAGAAACCTAATGATGAGCCCTGTGACCTATTTCCAACAGTCGGGCCAAAAAAAAAACTAAAGCCACAGGAAGCAGGGGGAAAAAAGAGAGTGGAGGAGAGGGATGAGAAGGCTTTTTGACAGGTGGGAGGTGGGGGAGCCACAGGAGAGGATCACACCACTGGAACAATCTGTAGCAAGAATCCGTCTCTATGGCTGTGTAAGCCCGGCGGGCATGTGGAGATCCTACAGAGTTGTGTAGCCCTCCCTCTCCATGGCTGAGGGCCATGCTGGAACGGAAAGACACTGCCTGGGATAAAGAGAGCTCCCATTGCTCCCACTACGTGTCTGTGAGAACACTGCAGACAACAAATGCTCAATAGAAGTGCATCTGGCTCAAGTTACATTTGTCTTGTATACTGTATACTTCCTATGTTACATTGCAACACCGAGCATAGAGCCTGTATTGCATTTCACACCAAACCACACCAATAGCAGAACAGGTTAGTGAAAAACAACACACGCTGCAGATAAATGAGGGACTTTTAAAGTCTTTAAAGCTTTGTTTTTGATGTGCTGTTGAGGAGTGTGTGAAAGAAGTTCTAAAGCTGCATACACAACACCGCGTTGGATAAGATCCCATCAGCTACCTTGCAAAAGGTAAGAACAAAGCATAACATGACTGTGCTAAATAAAAGTTGATCAGAGAACAGGTTACTGCCAACCGTATATTAGGAATGGCTTGATACCACTTTTAAATGTCCGATACCAATCTAATACAGTTTGCACTGCTCTAAAACAACCAAGCTGTCAAACATTTGTGTGGATGTACTTTGCTTAACATAGCCATCTAAAAAAACATAATGCTCAAACTGAGAAACAATATTCTACTCCCCTAAAGGAAACAACTTATACAATACTGCTGCTTCTTTTTATTTATACCTTTTCACACAGTTCTTTTAGCAACATTTGGGATTGGTCAGCACCATTAAAACAATCAAAATGAAATTTAAAGAGCAACGTTGCGCAAAAGTTTAAATCTGAGTGTTTAGTATAACAAAGGAATTCCAATTCCAATGTGAAATACTGGATGTAACACTCCAAGCTTATACCTCAATGACAGAAGTTAGGAGATAGTTCGGAGTTAGTATGGGGTTATACTTTTTTTCACCCCTGATATAAGATAGTGATTTTGGCCGGTATTGGATCGATACTGACACGGAGTATTGGATCGGCGTATCCCTAACTTTTGTATGCCATCTTTAATAAAACTGTATTTTTATTGTTTGTGGGGAACATCTACACGTACCATTTTGTCCTCTTTCTGGTTGTCAGAGGACAACAAGCTCCATTCAATATCCAGCGGTCCAGAATCTTCAGGGCCCAGACGGAACTGGCAATCCAGCTTCACACTCTGACCGCTGGCCTTCTCTATGGATGTCGGTTCAGTTGATGTAAACTCCAGACCAGAGGCCACACCTGTGCAGACACACACAAAGAGATGAAATTAATGCACTGCAACATGCATAATAATAAAAACAACTGGAATTTCAAGCCAGTACAACAGAGTTTCTGCAGTGTTTATCAAATTAAGACCTTTTTAAAAATCACATTGAATGCAACTCTGCAAGGAACAGTCTGCAATTATAAATAAAACATTTTATAGCTAACATCCCGACCTACAGCAGGCAATTTGTTTGTGGACTATCGTTTTAAAGCCTTGAGTTTGTCACCATCTTGGTTTTTGGAACCAGAAGTGACACGAGAGTACAACCGAACACTGAAAAAGACATTTTAAGGAGACCGAAATGTTACAATTAACTTGCATGAACTGAAAACACACCGTGAAACATCCAAACCAGACAACGTCGTGTGGTAGTGATAATTTTCTCACAGACTTCTATACAAACAGACTTCTTTTGTAACCAGTGGAGTCGCCACTGAGGCCAGCTGAGCGAAAGCACTGTAGTAATGGGTAGCAGCAGTGAGCTTCAGAAAAGAGAGAAAGACCTGTGATAAGACACTCCACCAGACCACACAATCACTCCTGGTGAATGACGAGGTTCATTTTTAACATTGTGCAAAATTAGTGACACAAGACCACAAATTGTAAATTGTTATGCAATCGGTTTGTTTTTTGGTAATGGAAAGTTATATTGCTTGCATCTAATTGAACTGAATTGATGATATGATTGTTAGTAGTGACTTGCTTTACAGAGATCATTTTGAGTCAGCAGTCAAATGTTTTGAATCTGGGGATTCTCACTCATGAAATAAATATGGCTACATCTCATCTGAGAAGTAACTCTTAAAAAATGCATAATGCAAATCAAACGGTGGAAAAAAAGACACTAATAAATGAGAACACCGCTTAGCTTAAGGAAGGGTGATAATAATAAAAAAAAAAAAAAAATGTAGCCCATCACCAAACTGGAGCAGACTCTTAAGCATTTATTCTTAGAACGAATAAACATAATTTCCTGGTGACATCAACTGGGTTAAGATTCTCCATTCAGTAAGAGATTTAAGCCGCAGAAAGGAACACAGTCCATAGAGAATGGAGTTGTCACATACTGCCTCGACTCATTAAAATCCTTCTGACAGCCTGCCACCTTCCAGTCAGCGAGCGGGGGAGAACAGCTTTAAAAAAAATGATAAATAAAAAATGAAATCAACACAATATGTTGCCGCTAAAAAAGCGTGTGTGTAACGAATACTTATCACGTCCTACAAATGACACCAAACATGTGTAACTGAAAATTTCTGCTGATAATAAAATGAGAATTATCACGCCATCTTAAACATAGCTTTTTCTTAGATACATCTGCATCTCATTACAGTGCTTTCATAGTGATTGACAGAAGGCTCAATGATTATTGGTGAAATTGAATCCAAACCTGGCAACCGTAAAACACTTTGTTAGCCTCTTTTCTCTTCCTGGAAAGGTTTCTTTTGTGATTACAAGGTTTCCATAAAAGACAAGCAAATGAGAGAACATGCATTTACACAACCACAAAGGGATCTAAGAGCATTTGGCCTATTATGCTGTAGCACAGATCATTTGTAGTAAGGCTATAATAAATCTTTAAACTCTGTATGAGCTACATAGGGTCTTCCAATCCACCTGATTGCTCTTAATCAAATCTACAAACAGTATGAGCAAGGTCAAGGTGACAAGTATGCAACTCCTCAACAAAGAGGATGTTGCCAGCTGAAGTTTCTAGACCGTGGCCCTCAGGGTAAG
This sequence comes from Cottoperca gobio, assembly GCF_900634415.1. Lineage (NCBI taxonomy): Eukaryota > Metazoa > Chordata > Actinopteri > Perciformes > Bovichtidae > Cottoperca > Cottoperca gobio. Next base: position 4,681,971 of record NC_041368.1, on the reverse strand, counting down.
GAGAGTGTGAGCTACAGGTTGAGGTCCCTGCTGCATCTCATGTCCATCAGCTCCGTTTCAGCCTCAAACCTCACTTCCCTCTGGGCTCTGTCAGACAACTGTATGAAAATACACCACAGAGGCTTGGGCACATACACAGAGTGACAGTCTCAGTCACACCCACTATTGTTGAAGCCTGTAAGCACTTGATATGGTTGCAAAGCACACGCATAGTTTTATTCCCCAACGTTGGTGTTGCAGCTGGTTGTTTCAGCCCACAGCTTTTGACAGACACCCTTGATGGGAGTGATCCATCGCCTTCAGCAGAAGCAAGAGAAAACAGGGAGTGATATAAAGAGAACTGAGATACGTGTCTATCACTGTCAAAGCGGATACACAGCTTGGCATCTACATGATGGAAAGCTGTGTCAATTCATCAAGCACTTAAAGAAGACAGGGCATTTCTCAAAGTTGCTTTAAAAAAGGGGAGAAAATTGCATTCTGTGAGAAAAATAAAGTACTCAGCTGGAACAGAGAGACTAGTTTCTCTGACGGGCAATAAGGGACACGGTCTAATGTAGCTGTTAAATCAATGACGGACCTCTGAGGCCTTAGACAGCATTTGTTTAAATTACAGTTCAGCCAGAGGTCTTTTTCATTCAGCAACACATACATAGGAAAAAGCGCCATTTCAGGATATCATCCCTTCCACTGGCAAACAGATTATAAGCCTGCCAGTGTAGTGGCTCAGGTGACAGCAATGCCAAGGCAAAGGAAAATAAACACCATGAGTGTAACCTAAAGGTTAATTCCACATTCAATCAAAAGACAGGAATCTATAAACCCGTTTAATCTATCTACTGCACGTATAGGGGGGGAACTGTGGAAAATGCAAATGAGATAATAAGTTAGTTTATTTAAAGTCACAGCAAATCTCAAATTACAGCAAGGCAGGCAGACGTTCAAGGAAATAAAATCCTATTTATACTGAGCAATGGAGTCCAACATAAAACACACATTTTCTGATAAAGTTTGAACACTTTTGGTTGCTTCCAAGAAGATTTAGTTTTTTTGTCCTTGCTTTTTTCACTTCCATGTGGGTGGGGCTCAGTTGGAAAATAGTAATGTCACGTATTTCTGTTCCGTCTGATGATAATTGTGTAGTTGTGTTCTTATGTTTCCAGCACCGTCAATGAAATATGATCAAACCGCCCCCATACAGTCCTGATGAGGCAGATTAGCTGTTTTTGAAGTGTAAAACTCTTCATAAATCAAAGCTAAGCACGTTTTTTTAAATAAACTTTGATTGTTGCTCATTTATTTATTCAATGTTATAGAACAATATTTCAGATTTGTTAAACATAAAATCATCAATAAAGTATTTTAGTAATATCAATAACAAGACATGTCCCAGCCCTTAAATTATGTATGACAATCATCCTTAGCAATAAAGGAATTTGTCAGAAAAAAAAGGGGCACTTTACACTTTGTGTGTACAAGCACCCAGATGGCATCCTTTCAATGAAATACAAATCACTATAATGGAGAAACAAGCTCAGTAAAAAAAAATATCAATGTAATCATTTTAATAAAAAGTCAATAAAATGGGGCCTGTAAACAGGCCAGGAAGAAGAGAAATGAGTCCTGATAAAAAAGATCATGTGACCATGTAAGCCCAGTCAAATCAGTGGCTGCCATTTAAAGCAACAATGTCACATTAGAAAAATAACCCAAAACGTAACTTTGGCAGAGCATTGTGTGTTCATGTAGCACCCCATTCCTCATAGTAAAAAGATGATTTAGAAATTGGTTTTCAGGGCATTTAATAAGATCACAAATGATCATGACCAATTAAAAAATAATAGCCCTTATCAAGACCAACCTGGATATGGCAATTTAGAGGAGTGATTGAGGATTCCAACATAACTGGCTGGAAAAGTATCCCCTGCCTCTGCCCCTAGCTTCTTATAGTGGAATAACACAAATAACCCTGCAACCTGTAAAAGTCAGCTCACAGTGTTAATCAGTAACTATTAGCTGCTTTCAACACATAATGTAGATACTGCGTGTGAACCCTGGAGCATGTGACTCAGAGCAGCAATGCTCTTACTGACCTCAAAGTTTCTGCTACGGTGAGAAAGCACTCCATATAATTATTGGCTTATATAGGGTGACTGTCAGTCTTTATTTAGAGTAATGGCACCAGAGCTAAAGTAAACTGGCCTTCTTTCTCCAAGGTTTTATAATAGGCTGATAAGAGAGTCCATCATTACAGTCCAAGGAAAACAATGAAAAATAGACTGTTGGTAAACGCAGTCAAGCATGTAAAGCAGACACACACAACTTCCCTGAGCTCAGTGTCTACTGTTGTAGTAAGAATGTGTCCTAGTGTGTGTGTCTGTGTATATGTGTGTGTGTGTCTACATCGTAGGGGAACCGAGCAGTGGGGGAGGACACGCTAGCTAATTAAAAAGTCTGTCTTAATAACTATTCATGGCTGCCTGTGTCTCTGCGAGTGTCTCTTTCCCTCCAGTCTCCACCACACTGTCTGACACAGCACATCCCAGCGTGGTTACTGGGAGACCGGGAATGAAAAAGAGGAATTTAGGGTGTCACCCAATAACCCCCACTGCCATTCCCTCACTCACCCCCCCAACCTCTCCATCCCTCCCTGCCTGTCCTCCTCTTCTCCTACACACCCATGATTGTGAAGTGCCAGTCCCCTAGGCCTCCAATTCTCTCCGGTCCTGCTGATTGTAACCCCAACACCCACCCCTCCACCTTTGTCAGCATACAATGGGGAGCGAATCCTGTCTCCTGGCAACCAATCCCTCTGAGAAGGTTGCTGTGGCGCTTAAGAGACGATATGAGAGAGAGGGAGAAAGAGGGTAAGTCGGTGGACACGCAAGGCATGTGTGAGTTATGAAAAGGGAAGTTAACGTTACTTTGCCATTAAAAAGCATTTGTGGAAGTCAACAATCTCCAGCTCAAACCTGTCATGGTGAGGAATCTTTATAAACATCCACAGGAACATTGTAAACACGGGCATGGTTTCGCTAGAAACTATTTTGCTGATTACAATGAGGAGAAGATAATAAATGATGACGAGGAATTTGTGGCTTGTTTTACGTCATTGTTAACTGAATAATACCTTTAAATGTGTAGTAAGACAAATGGAGCATTACAGAAACCTCACTTTGGGTGCTGACGACTTGGGATGGACATTTGTCATCATTACATTTTAAACTTTAGCAGTTATGTGACGTACCACAACAATGGCAGCAAGGGAAGTGCACATTGTAAATCATCAACTAAAAAGGCAACATAAAGTATATTTGCCTGTATTTACTTAATATAATACATATCATATAGTAAAACCTGTTCTGCATGTAAATTGATGCCAGATTATGTAGTCATGTTTTCAAGTATAAAAGTGCCATAAAATATATACTGCCGTCCGTTACCTCATGTGTCGCTTTGCTTCTCGTTTATTATCAAGGGAGCAGCACTGAGTCCAATTGTGTGTACACTTGCCAAAGAAACATCAGTTTGTCCATGTTTTTTGTTTCCGTTGTGCACCTGGAACAGTTGGAGGTTCACGCTTCAATTGGGAAATTCCGACCTCTGACTTTGACTGGAGCACGACATAATATACGAAGATAATTGGGAGGTTAAAAAAAATCCAAGATATCGGCTGATGGTAATTTCTTCTAAAATAAAAACAAACAATTTAGATATGGATCCTTTTTTTGTTTATAAGAATTGTGACCAATATGCATATTTAACAGTTGAAACTTGTCAGTGCTCTCTGGAGTATGTAAAGATGACACGGTTACTAAATTACATCAAATCTAGGTTGGCATTTCTGTGCTAAAATTTCTTGTTACTTATCATCCAACATGTACCACATATACCACTATATCTGCAATAAGCTAATATCTGCTTGTCCTATTCATCGGTCTACTGTAGCTCCAGTCTGCAGCCAGGAAAGCTTAGTTTCTCGGGGACATGTCGTTGGGTACTACATACGCAAATAGGTCTTCTAGGCAGACATGATAAGTGTTAGGAGCATCTTCAGCAGACATTAAACCCTGAAACCAGGAGACACTTTAACAAGCTAACCTCTACTGATCCTTGGGCTACCCAGCTAAAGACCCTCGGAGCTTTGACAGGGGCCACAGAGGGACATAAGCCTCTATCTCCTCCACCCTTTGACCTTATAGAGCATCCTTGGGAGTAAAGTCTGAAAAGCAAAGTCTTACCATGGGGAGATAAAGGCAGCAGCTGTTTTAGGCTCACAACAGCAACAACCGCAACAAGAAAAAGCATGGCTCGGTGAAAGAGGTGAATAATGTTGCGCTGGGATTTACTTCCGTTTACCTTCTTAAAGGCCCTGTCACACATATCCGTATGGCAGAAACGTATGCCGGCACATACGAAGTATCGGCAATACGTTGATATAAATTAAGGGTAAGTTGTGATCGTTCGAAGGACGCAGACGATACACCGAACACACCAGACATACGGCCCCGTCACACAGTTCAGTATGGCAGAAACATGCCGGCGTATATGAAGATTTGCTCAAAATGTGTGAGAGTCCAACAAATACATCCAACTTTTCCACAGCGGTGTTGTAGCTGACGTATGCATAACAAATTATTATACGTATGTCTAACCTATTGATAGCGTATCACTTTATTTAAAACTTATCAGAGCGTCTGGCCAACGGAGCTGGAAAAGTGCCATCTGGTTCACACGTTGGGTACGCCAGAAAATTTTGAACATGCTCAAAATATTTTCAGACTCAGCGTTCAACAACGTACCCCAGCATGCTCTTAACGAATACTACTTATACCATACCTTATATCAACGTACACCTGCGTATTGCCGATATTTTGTATACTCCATATTTTTGTATACATTATGCATTTGTTGGGTATTCGTCTGATACATTTTGTATAAGTAAGTGATACTCTATCAATAGGTTAGACATGCGTATCTGTATACGTTCACTTCTCCGATCCAATGAAAAGTTGGACGTATTTGGACTCTGACAAATTGTGAGCTATTTTTCGTATGCGTTTCCACCACACGGCTATGTGTGACAGGGCCTTTAAGGTCTGCCTCATGCAGTTACACTAGCATCTGGTCTGATGTTAGCCTCAGTGGCAGTGAAAGCATTGCAGTCAAAAAAAGTAGTGTGTGTGTTAAAGACAGATCTAAAATTTAAGATATGAAAGAACAAATTAACATCTTTATCTCATAAACACTGCAAGTGGAAATATTTTCAATATAGCACAAAAAACACACAAATAGTAAACAATCTTGAAAACAAAGTATTATTTTCAAGTAAAATCATCTCACTCATAACAAACTTTTGAAAAGTGTGGCACATTCCCTGGATGGACATGATGGTGGGATGAATATTAGCGATTCATTCTAGTAAAATTGCAGTCTGGGGGGGCTCTTGAATTAACTAATTAAACAGCGGAGGCGCTCTCCCCATCACATCACAGTCAAGCCAATCCCCTGTGACCACGCCAAAGAACATAAATTATTTCGGGAACAGCAGAGGATAACTTAATAACTTGCTTGCTGCTCAAAAAGAAGGTTCGCCCCAGTGCCCTCACTGGAACTATTCAATTTGAAGCAATGTGGGTGCCCTGAGAGCGAGTTTGGCCGTGGTTTATTTCGTGTTGCAGAGGGCTGGGACTCTTGAACCATACCGATTGTGCTGTAATGCAGCCTGAAACTCCACTTGCCACACAGAGCTGCCATCAATTCCCAGTGCAGATGACCTAAAGGCTGTTTTGACATAATTGAACATTAAATGATGAAGGGGAGACGAATGACAGGCACTTTACTCGACTGCCTGAGCATTTGACAGCTTTTCGACAAGCCTATGGGGGGTATTTGTTAACACGCTGCTGCTGAATGTCCACAGCAACCAATTATTAAGAAGAGGGATATTTTTACATCATATTTCATGTACATTCAAATTAGATTTGTAATCCCACCATCAGGTTGGTAAAAACAGATGTCTCAATTGAGCAAATAAAGGAACTACAGGAAGGAAGGAGGTAGAGAGGAAATACAAATTCACAATGGCTGGTTCCGGTTAATGAGAAAGGTAGAGTCTTCATCACAGAGACTCTCAAGTCATGGCTTTGGGATTTGTACTCATTATTTATAGAATGCAGTAGAATTTACAAGGTGCAGGACATTGCATTCAAGCAGAAGCTGCTTGTCTAACCTCTCTGCCACCATGAATTGTTTTAAAGCTAGACACAAACCACTAAAAGCAGCACTAGCCAAACATGCATCCCTTCCCCCATCCCTGTGAGGAGGCAAATTTATCTAAGAACCCTGAAGAGTCAGATAAGACCCCCCAGTGTGTCTCTCACACACACACACACACACACACACACACACACACACACACACACACACACACACACACACACACACACACACACACACACACACACACACACACACACACACACACACACACACACACACACACACACACACACACACACACACACACACACACACACACACACACACACACACACACACACTTTGTTTATTGAGATGGTGACAATATGGGCTGGCTGTGCCGTAAAGCTGAAGACCAAGAAGCAGCACACAGATAGCCCACTGATAACACCCTCATGGAAAACAGCCGCAAGTGTGCCAATAGAGTCATGTGAGGAGGAAATTAAAACAGAAAAGACACAAAGGAGATGTGAAGGTGCTGAATATGAGGAGTTTCAGAGATGCATTGGTGTGCATCGTTTATAAAAATGCCTGTCTGTAGATGTGACACTGAGAAGATACAAACATGGAACAGCTGGAGTGTTTTCTTCAGTCAGAGATGCCAGAGGAGTAATTACAAAATCATGTCCTCCTCACTTTGCAGGGGGGAAACAAAACAATTCCCTGCAAGCAATTAGTGAAAATGTGAAAACCGTTTGCGTGACTTGAGAAATGGTGCAAAACTGAAAAATGCCTCACAAACACACATTTGTGTCTTTGTTGCTACTTAATCCTCATTACAGGAGGAGAAGTGTGGTGGATCAGGTAGAGGTTTTAAATCAATCATCAGCCGGTGTTTAGTGGAGAAAGCATATGCCAAAGAGGGGAGAGACAGCAGTCAGGCATTTGTTGGCCCATTATCATCCCTGCTACAACTGCCATCAACATTATATTATTGCATCCAAATATGCTTAACTATCACACTTTAATCTGACTTTTCCACAGAATACCCCGGCTCCACTCACAAAAAGTTTTTATTCACATAATCTGCACAGAGGATCAAAGACACGCCGCAATCACATGTTGCTGATGTGATGAAATACATTTATGAATGAAAATGAATGAGTTCTGGGTAAGGCTGTTGAAAGAAATACTCTTTATCACAGGCATGCATTTGTGTTCCAAGCTTCCAGCAGTTCACTGTTAAACAAAAAAATGAAAGCCAAATGTCTCAGTGGGGTGTAGTCATGGGGTGTCTCTCTCTCCTGACACAGGAGTTTCTCCTCACTAAGGGGGAGGCAGCCATGCCAAGCCCCACATCCCCCAAAACAAATAAAAAGCCTGATACAGAGCAGGCCCCTGCCGGTGCCCCAGCCCCAGCCTTTGTCCGGGCCCCAAGGCACAATGCCAACTGTGATCAGGAGGCAGCATCGCTGATCACACACTGAGACACAAGTGCAGCAGAGTGCAGCTACTTCATTTAGACTGATGATTGACTCTCAGAGTGGTTTTAACTGTGGGATAGGACGTTTTGGAGAGTCATTTCAAATAATATACTGTAGGTTTTAGAGAACATACAAATGCACATTTGCAATGCAGAAGATGAGCAAAATATGCGAGTATACAGAAGCAAACAAAGGTTTCTCACGACTGTGCTTAATTACCTCAGAGAGATGAACACATAAGAAGTCAGCTTAAAGCAGTAGAGCGTGAATATCGTACTAGACCGTTCTCCTTGAAACACAGGGCAGAATTAGGGATTAGAAGTTCTTTCTGGAGCTCCTAACAAGCATGGTGCTCAACATCATTAGTGAAAACTCAGAAACTCCTTAGGACTGGAAATAATTTCACATTTCTGGAATTTCCAGAGCTCAGCAATTTCATGTGTTCTGTCTGAGGTGGTCTGAATGTTTCATTGCACCATGTTCAGTGAAATAGAGACCATGAGAATGAACAGGGCAGGTTTAGTAAGTTTTGCCTTTCACAGCGATAAGAAATTACTTCCTCATACCATCTGAAACAAATCACTGACACTAACAACTCTGGCATCTTGGTTCAGTCAACTGAGGACTTCTTTTAACTCAAGTTTATATATATATTTTTTTAAAGTGCTGAAGAGGCTAATCTAGTCACATATACACAACATGTATGTAAAGTAAACACCTATGGAGAGGTAAAGAATCTCATGGCTCACTGCCAAACAACTAAAAGGTTTCAGGTGAGGGGCCAGAGTGCAGATAGAGGAAAGTATAAAAGTATCAAGAATTCAAACACAAATGACTCCCAATGAATTCCTGGGTTACTCCCTTATTCCATTAGAGCGCAGCATATTTTAAAAGTCTAACCACTATTTGAAGTAACTTCGAACGGATTTGCCAAGATCTACAATACCTTAGAAAAGATGAAAAACAAACCATGAGAAAGTAACTTCTTCCAGCTAACATACATTCTCTTAAATCTGAGTTTTCTGAAGTACGTTTGTTACTGCTGATTTTCTCATGCTTTGTGTATGGCTCAGCCTGCCAACTCCTGCAGATTAAGATATTACCTCTGCCTATGGTGGACAAAGTAACCTATTTTCCGTGTAGTGCAGACACATGTGTTGCTGTCAGCTAGATTGGCTGGGAGGCAGTCAATGAGTCTGCCTTGCTCACGCCGTTTTCTCTAGGCTCTAGTCTAAAATAAGGTTCCCTGCCTGAAGGTGGTCTTCTGGACATTGGTAGAAAATACACAGTCCTATATGCGTTTTATGCCCAGAGTGTACCGTCGAAAGCTTTCAGTGAAAAGATATCCGATAGCGGCTGAAAGCTCCCGAGGACAAAAATGTCGTACGGACAAAGTACTTTGTAATAACTGCTAAAACATCAATTCCTTTTCAAATGCATTTATAACATCCCTTCTCTAAACCCGCTCATCCTGACCAAAGCACTCCCGTCCGGGCAGAATGAGGTCTTTGTGAAAGTGTAACAACACAGACAGTCCCTTCCTGTCCTCTGTGTGGGGGAGACACTACAGCAGGACATCAAGATAAGACTGCTGTTAAAAGATAACAAGATGGATAATCCTTTTTCTTTCCTCTTTTTCTCTCTGCACAGGCAGTGAAAAAGGCCTGATGTTTCAAGGCTGAAGTCTCTTCTTCACTCAGAGGTTCTTGAAGGCAGGTGTAGTGAATGCACCCGAGTGTTGAGCCCTGAAGGAAGCTGCAGGCGAAGACTGTCATTTGTTGTTACAGCTTAACCGAGACTGCTGGGTTTATTCATGCCTCCAGCTTGCACTCACAGCCTAGACATGAGGAGAAGGCTCAAAACAGCAACTCTAGTCTGCATACCACGTTAAATGACAAGATGTGTTGGGGAATGTTTGCACTAGTTTAGCTATCCTACAGAGGAAATCCTACAATTTTAGTCATGACATAGTATGATGTATCCATGTTGTGTTCTTTAACTGTTTAACTGCATGAGATGAGGCTCGCCAGACTCCTACAGAATAGCTGGATAATAGAAATAAATTCAGTAAGCCCATTAAAGATGCAGAGCTCAGATTCAAAGGGGATTCAAGATGTTGTTATTTTGACTCCGATAGTCTGCATAGACTAATTAGACCCATCTCAACACTCAAGCATCTGTAAAAAACTAAACTAAAAAAGCCTTAGAGAGCTGATCACTGCAAACTGGACACAAACTCTTTGAGAAAACATAAAGCACATTGTACAGACGTATATGTTACTCCCACATTAAATTGGACTCCAGAGCATGAAATTGCTTCAGAAATCGAGCAGCAGCCATGCTATTTTATAGTAAACTGCAGTGAAAATACTAGGGAGGTAATGAGGAGCCCAACATCCCAAGTTAAAAGCAATTTTACATACAACATCTATTTCTAAAGACTAAGACAACAAGAAACAAATTACCAGGACTTTGTGTCAACAAAGATTGCCATTATTTATAACAACTGAGAATATTCAAAAGAGTCACCATATACTTGGAAATGGAATGGAAATGCTATATTTCAGGACAAACGAAGAAAATCAAGTTTAACCTTCGTCGTCAGTGCTCCATCAGTAAAAAGGTAAAATGCTCCATTAATTAGTGGCTAAGAGGAGGAATGCTTATGATTATTACTGTCCAACTACTTCATATTCTACGTCTGAAACCATACTATAAATATTTTGTTTAATTTAACATATTTGGCAAAATATTTATTATTTAAATGGCACTTACAAATACTCCAACACCTTAAAAAGATTCAGAAAGGTTGTCTGGCTGTTGAGTGTTTAATAGATGCAGTAAAGTGCTTTTGCCTGAAACCTGCTGTACAAGCCAACTCCCTGCTGGCTCTAATGACATCTAAAAAGGTCTGACCCTTGAGTAGTCTGGAAAAGCAGCCAAATACTGCTTAAAAGGGCAGTGTGGACCATGCTGACAAGTACATAATCTCTGTGAAAGTGACTGAGACACAGCACAATGAAGACTGTTCACCTTATGTGGCTTGTACAACAGATTCCCTGTTGCAAATGTTGACACAAATGACAGAGGATCCTACAGTATGTGTGCTGAGGTGATGTTTAGGGCTTGTATTGACAGCAGTTCAACATTTCTTGTCCAACTTGATAAACCCATCCCAAAGGGTCTTACACTAATATATGCTTACTTAGATCCAGGTCAAGGGCATCCAGCTAATTTCCCCCACACTATTTCACAGCAGAGGGATTATCAGGGACTTTTCATGTCCAAACAAAATTCATATATCTTTTTGACAAGGTCTTTTAAGCTCTTGGGATGTTACAGTACTACCCAACACATGAATGGCTGATTAATAAGAGTTAAGAGGGAAGAGACTTTTTAGTTGACTAAAATGCCAGGTTAAATTGTAGGCAGGCACAGTCTCTTTTTATATATCCACAGGTCATTCATCTACAACTCTAGCTGTAGAGTTACGTTACAGCTGTAGCTGCAGCTGATAAATCATCCCTTACTCTCATCAGATAGATGTCCTGCCACAGAATGATTAAATGCAGAGCTGGTGTTTACCTCAGTGAAGAGAGTTGGGTGCTGTGGGTGCCAGTGTGACTGGAGGTTTACGCTTCTCCTTCCAATTATCAGCCTTCAGAGAAAGACAGCCAGCCACACTGCTCTGTGTGTGCCCATGAATTATACATGGCTTCCATTAAGACACTTAACAGCTGGTTCCTCTGGAACTTACCAGCAGTAACTGCAGCCTGTCTGCCCCTGTGTGCCTGCTTATTAAAACAGCAGCACTTGTGATTAAGGTTGTGCAGTAATGTACGTTCTGACCATCATAAACCAGACCGAGCTATTTCCAGTTCAGTCTCATCTCTCTGGAGGATGACTGGGCCAGCTGCCGATTCCCTCACATGGCAGAGAGATGCACTACAGTAATTAAGTGTCTGTTGTGGCTTGCAGACCTTGCTGTGGTTCAAGCGCTTTACTATACCCAACTGTAGCAAATGTCCCAGCCATCATACTTATAGATCCAACAACAACCGAGGAGTAATAACTTCAGGAAAATACCATTTTAATGAACTAGTGCAGTGCCTGTTCAAACCATGTCTGTTCTGAAAGGACTGACTGCTTGGCGTGTGGTATTGCTGCTTGCAGGTGTCTCGAGAATCAATCATGCAAACAACTTCACACTTGGCACAGTAGGCAACTGCCTGGGGCCCCCAACTTAAAAGGGCCCCAAACGGCTAGATTTATTATGATGTGTAGATATGACAAATGTTGACTTATGTTACTATTCTAACTCAATGTACCCCAAAATAACTTACAAAAAGCTCCCAAAGCACTTAAAACGTACTCTGTAAAAGTTGAGTAGGCCCTACTTTTTTAATGCCCATGCGAGAAAGTAATTATTTAGATTTCCAATATGTGGTCAGTTTATCCAAACAACGGCTGTTTGGGAAAATTGCTGCAGCATTACTGGAGATGCGAGAGCCACTGACGGATGCCTTGAAACGGCGGCCCAGCTGTCAGTCATGAGAGTTTTTGAGCAAGGCTTAAAGCTATTAATGTCACTTTTATTAAGTTGTAAAATGTTTCAGGCGAGAAAGCAACCATTTAGATCCAATATGTGGTCAGTTTATCCAAATAACGCCTGTTTGGAAATGTCTTAGCACATTTTCAGGAGATGTGACGTAGTCGCTGGTGGGGGTGCCTTGAAACAGGCCCGGCCATCGGTCATGGGAGTTTTGAACTTGTCCGGTCCCCAAATTCAACACTGCACGTCCTTTGGTCCCCAGCAACACACCCGCCAAATGTCGAGTAGATGGACAAACAGTTTTGTGAGAAATGCAAAGGATATACTACAAACCCACGGACAGAGATTCCCTGCTTTACAGTCAGGTGTTAAGAGAGAGGAGGTGGCAGACAGCCACAATCTTTTTGGACACCTGGATGTAAAACCATAGTAAGTCAATGGGATTCATCTGAATGTAGTGAACACCTGTTTAAATGTATACTACAATATACATTTGCACTCCACATTCCAAATTCAACTGTCCTAACTTGTCTTAACATACAAGTAACACACTGGCTTGTTTGAAAATAAGAACACTGACTTACCACTCTTATTATAAATCAATTATTTAATTATGAGACTTCAAAGAAACATTCTCATCTAAATGTTCATTCTTACTATTTTAACATTTTCAAGTTACCTAAATATTGGGTAGGGTATATTTTTCCCCCATTCTCTTTACGGCAATGACCCATGGGGAAAGCTTTCATCTAATCTAATCTCATGTAAAGCTCCTTCATGAAAAACGTGTTTCCTTGCATTCATATTTCCAAAGGAGATTAGAGACATTTTGAAAATATTCTACAGCTTGTACATATAGTAGCTATCCTTTCTTTACATCGTCCTACACCTGCAAACATATCCATTGCATCTTATAATATCCAACACTGAAATGGTGAGCTTCGCTTGATGCCATATAAAGAATGCACAGATGTTGTAACAGATATGCAGTTGCATAGTCTGTCTGGGTTAACATTAAAACATACATTTTATATTTGAGCCCCTTATAGATTCAGTTAAGCATCAGCGTGATTATGAGGCAAAAAATGTTAGAAGAAATGGGATTTTCTAGGTCTAATTCTGTGTCGCTTTGTATCAATACTAACAAGATCCGGCCAGTATCATAACATTTTACAACAAAATCATTTTAATACAATTCCAAAATCTATAATACAATTAATAATACCCCTGTAAAATTGTTAAGACTAGGGTTTTGTGCATTGCAACAGGCATTTTTCATAACAAATCCCTTATTTTCTATGGACAGGAGTTATTAGCATAACTATATAATTTGACATGATGATTAAACATCAGACCAAGACAGAAAAAGACTGATTTGAATATCAACACCACAGGGAGCAAAATAGAGTGGGACTGAATCAAGAAAGAGGCTTTCTACACTTGTTTGCCTTTTTCACCATACTCCATTCGACAATGTGTAATGTTTTTCAATGAGATATGGTGCTAAAAATGGCTCCTTCAACAGCTGCTTTACCCCTCCTCCTCCCAAAATTCACCCCACCTTCTGCTTAGGACCCTTATTTTCTCAGCCATAATATTCTTCTAAGATTAGACACACAATTAACTCTAATGTTCTTAGCGGCGAGAGAGGGGGCTTACAGCTAGAAGACAAGATATAATCTTCTTCCCATGAGTAAGACAATGCCTGGACATTATCTGATAATGTGACATGCACATACAATGTACAATGCTTATCTCCAAAATGATGCATCAATTGGAAGTCAGAAGTGGCAACTAAAGATTTTCTGTCAGAATAAATTGTCAGATCTGTTTTCCCTCCTTAGCCTTAAACTGAACCCAATTCTTTAACACAAAAGTATAATATAACTGAGGTTCAAGCTGGTGTAGAGCTGAGCTGACTACCTAGCAGGTTAGCAGGAGCAGAATGCTCACCAGCACCTGCAGATGCAGCACCCTGGGGACCTGCCTGCCACACTGCATCTTCAATTCCGAGTTGGCTAGCTCAGATGCCGTGAGAATATTATGCAAAAACAACCCGAATACTTAAGTCATAAGGGGAAGAACCAGAAGTAGAGTAATGCTTTACAGACCTGTATACTGACTGAGGAATGCTTTCCAATTCCATACACCAGTTCCTCCATTCCAAAAGCAAAATATATAGTGTGCTATAACATCTACAGTCCGAGACGTTAAATCTAGAGACATACATCATTTGAAAACAGAGACAATTACCATTACCATATTTTTGATGAATTACAGGATATCTTTTTCTAAATAATAAAAATAATCCTTCAAATATCCTGCACTGCCTGGTGTGCAGCATTTTCTCTGCTTCTATGCTGTTTATCGACAGAAAAATGTATTCAGGCGATGTTCTTTTGAGATGTGAGGTACATTAAAACCTTATTATCATCACAGTTAACAGCTTATTTGTCACAGAGCCCATTATTCCTCATCAGGAGCAGAGGGCGTTGTGAACGCTGCAGCACTGGGCATCAAGTGGCTACGTGATGAATGTGTGACCGTGTGACACAGCAATGATGACCGATGGCCTCAAGAGAGAGGGGGAAATCAGCACTTGCAGTGACCTTGTTTTAACCGATAGGTTACATGGATAGCAGAGGAAATGTCCCTCGCTCAGTACAATCTCTATCCAACACGTACTTTGGGAATTTCAAAACACATTTAGTACTTGAAATCGTTAGCAATTTCTGAACCAGTGGGTCCTGTGATTTCTGACACAAATTTCTAGCCAGCGACTGCCAATTATTCAAGCCAATGTTAAAGGTACAATGCGTAATTCCAAACTAGCTGCTCTAAAGAAATAGGGAGCAATATTTCACCTCTAAACTGTGTCCATACAATCTCTAATGTTCATATTTTAGATGTAGTTGTTTGGCATATTTATTGTATTCTAATGTATTCTTAATATTGTGTATTACATTTACTCCAGTGTAATGCCTGTCAGTCAGTCAGCAGGGCAAGAATACCAAAACTCAACCAAACTGCTGAAACTCTGAGAGCCAGTCAAAAAACACTGCTGTCTGATAATCTTCACGTGGGGCTGATCCATCTGTTTACTGGGCACTCATGTTAACCGGGCTGTAGTCCGTGTAACGTTACGTTAGTTTGTTTATTGGACTAAATCCAAAGAAACTAGAAAAGGACCCGCATATTCATCTTGTCTTCCCAGTGACGGCACAGCCAGGAGAACTGGCGCTAGTGTCTCACTATCACCTCTAGAGGAACAAGTGGTATTACAGACTGGACGGTGCGCAGCTAGTCAGTTAACTCCAGTAGATATCTCTGCAACACAACACAGAGACGTCTTTGACATAGCGTCAACACGGTTACCTCTTCATACGCTGTTGATAATGTTAGTTCATTGTTTTAAGTTTAAATTCTGGCAAATATTACACATCAAACCTTTAACAACAACCTTTTAATGTTTCTGTTGGAAGAGTTTTAAAACGAGAACCCTCAAGGGTCTTAAACTGAGGTTAAAGCTAAATGTCAAAAGGCAAAAAAGCCATCATGCTCACCAGTCAATCATCCATGTAGAAGACATGTAAATAAATATACAGCAAAATGCTAGGGAGTCCTAGCATTTTAAGTATGATAGGGAAAAGAGACAGTTATTTAATTCTAACATAACCCTGTTTTGCTGCTTAGCTTAAATATTGGTTTGTGTTTAAACAGTACGTTCCACTTCTAACATTACCGTTACAAAAGAGTAGGGGTGTCATGATACCAGAAATGTTGTAATCAATACCAATGAAATTCTGTGATTCTCGATACTACAGTCAAAAACTAAAACTAAAAACTAAATCCCATGTACTTCAACATACAGTCTTTTATTGCGTTTGAATGCTGTTTTTTGCGCGTTAATTTCAATTAATTAATCACAGAAAAAACAACATTACAAAAACATTTACGCAGATCAATCATGCTCTTAGATGCCCCTTGACTCTTGACGTCACCGACGCGGCGCGGCCACAGCAGCCTCGTCAACATGATGAAGCGGATGAGAAAACGTTACTTGGCCCAGTGAATAGAAAGTTTATATTAATAAACTCCCGGATGTAACTGTTGATGCTTCGTTCTGTGAGATTCATGCAGCAAAGAATGTTCGAACCATCGGAGAACTTCAAGCTGAAATATCACCTCAACGCAAAGCACTTAGCAGCTCGCAGCTAGCTAGCACCGTGCAGACGCAGCATCAGTCGGTCTGCCTGAGACACATTAACAACTCCATCACGAAATGTATTGCAATGGTAGAGGTGGTAGAGGACAGGGGGCTAACGGAGGCTTTACAGATGGCGTCAAATTACACAACTTTAAAAGTTTATTGTGCAATGAAAGATGTTATGCCAGATTTGAAATGGCACTTTATGTCAAACTGTTGGTCTGTGTTCGCGAAGATAATTGTAGCAAACAAGATATTGGAGAAATAGTATTAAATAAAGACATGTTGACCTTTAAGTTTATAATGCTACTCATTGATTCACTCATCTTGCAAATCCATTGAATATTTTGAAATGCTTCTCACAGCAAATATTGATATAAATGCGATTAATTCTCATGCCGATTTCAACACAGATGTGTTGTTTACAATGTAGCATTATCAGAGGGGAAAAGGGCACGTCATGGTGAGTTTATTGAATAAATGATCATAAAAAATCAAGTGTGTGTGTACTGTGTGCGGATTTTAACGTGTCGACAGGACGCCATTAGTCTTGAGCCCCCTGGTACCTGCGGTACCTGTGGTAATGTAAATAAATAAAACGAGTACAGTCATGTTTTCAGAATTTTGGCATCGACTTGGTACCAAAGTATCGTTACATCCCTACGAAAGAGCACTGCAACAAACTGCTGTAGTTAGTTAAGGACCAGCTCCTTGGTGTTGGTTCTGCTGGGTAACTACGATAGATAATAACATTACCTGGTGAACTGGGCATGCTAACACTTGCACATCATGTCAAAGATAAAACACTGTCTAATTCATTCTTTACACATCAACTCTTTAAACACTTTAGATATCAAGTATCTCCAACTCGAGCCCCCCATGCTTACCAGTTTAGTCAAAATAAATCCAAAGCTTGACAGGACTGTCATGCCTAGTTACGGTTGCTAAGCAATGATTGTACATCACTATTTAAGGGAATATTATAATACAGTTCAGCAGATGGTCAATTGATCAGTAAAATGTTCCTCTCACCACATATTGATGTTTCGTTACAGAGTCTCTAACATTGGAACCAAAATGTTTTTGTATGTATGATGAATAGTTTCGCTAAAACATGTCGTAGTTACAACTAGGGCTGACAATATGCATGATGTGCTCTCATTTATAAAGTTAGTTAGTTATCAAGAAAAAAATCCAAACTGCTGGTTTCAGCTTCTCAAATTATATAATTTGCCTCTTTTCTCTGCTACCACATTATCGTAATGTTAAGTAACTTTACCCTTTTAGACAGTTGGTGGACAAAACAAGCAAATTGACCAAGCATGAAAGCTGAAAAATACATTATTTCCCCTAGGTCCAACATGACCTATGCATGACCTTTATTAACTGATCAGGCACTAATTTGTGTCAGGAAGGAAAAAAGTGCTCCAGTAACACTCATTGGAAAATTAAGGACATCATTTGCATGCCTCTGAGGACTCTGGCGCTGTCAGAAAGCCAATACTATGGTCAAAGAGTTATGGAAGTTAGAAGACATACAAACTTGAAATATCTGTCAATGTAACATTGACTTTATGACAAAGGGGTTCACTTATAATCTGGCCAATATATCTTCCCACAACAATGTGTTGGCAGCAGCCCAGAAGGCATTTTTAGTCCCTACCTGTGAAAAAGGAATGAGCTCTGAATACAGAGTGGCTGCACAGCCATTAACAGGATTCAGAAACAAGCACCACTATTAATCATTTTCACTCAATCTCTATCAGGCAGCAATTTGTTCATTCAGTAATTCAGATAAGAAATGGAAGGGGGGAAAGTTGGAAGAGGCAGGGTAATGTGGTGAGGTAAAGGCGGGATCAGCATTTCACACTCTCATATAGGTGAACAAGAGTTGGCACAGGGTTTGTTCAGCACTGGCATGCTAAAATATTAACATCCCGGCCTGTGAATATTCATGCCTGGTCGTCCCCATCATCATCATCATCATCAGATGTGGAGGACAAAGCAATGTCCCCGGAGTGTAATTCGATTCTACATGTTCCTGCTTCATTTCCAAGGACAGGGGGCTCTGGGCAGAGAGGGTGGCAGCTTGCTTGGAGGTGATGCTCCGGCAGCAACATGTTTCAGCCAACAGGAGGCAAGTAGTGGCGCTGGACTGCAGGGTCATGACAAATGAATGTGACCTCAAGTCATTACTGTCTACATGGGGCCAATGACAATGGCTCAGGCTGCAATGTACATGCCTCCATCCATCTTTCTGGTTGTAACTATTTCTTCACACCTTATGAATACACAAACAGCTGTAAGAGTGACAATAGTTGTTCCCTGAACACCATTTACTGATTGTGCAAAAATAACAGGGACTTTCTCTGCTGTAAAAGAGGACGTAATACATACATACGAGAGGGATGGTAGTTTTGACACACACACACACACACGTCTGTTTTCAAAAGGTAACCAAGCAACCAGTTCCTGGCCAGGGCCTTTGGTTGTAGGCTTATCAGGTAACTGCTTTCTGCGCCTGCTCACAGGTTCACTAGGTTTCTGTTTATCCAAGGTCAGTGGCTTCACTCTTGACCAAAACAGCCAGGAGTGTAGGGGCTCCAGGACAGGTCCTGCAGGGGAAATGACTGTTCGGGTCCTATACAAGGAGCGTCTAATGATTGACAAACACATAATGTTTGATGATGGATGTAAGAACCAGACGAGTTGGCACCAGCGCCACTAGAGCAGAGAGCATATTGCCTTATATTTTAAAACTGTGGTGGTTAACTTTTTTCATTCAAATAAATATATATAAATAACTTATAAAACGTATAACATAAGACCAAAATGAAAACAGAATTATGTGTCAGCATTTGCATGGAGCAGTGTTCAGGGTGGGTGTGTGTAACAGCATCTAATGTATTGTTAAGAGTAACAGCCAACCCAATGGCAGTTGGTCTCTGATTGTCATATCAAAAAACATCGACAAAAAATTTAAAAGGGGGGCCATCTACACGGTGTACATACACACCCAGAAAGTATTTACCTTGCATCAAATTGTTTAATTAACTTGAATTAAAATGGGATAGCTGGATGAATCTTTTCTGCATTTACAGATTCTAATCATTGACCACAAGTTCAAGGCTTTCAGATCTCCCACTTACAAATGTAATTTCTTTTTTCAACATTGTATAGTCCATGCGGTGCTTCACCGACAAATAGAGCAAGGAGCAGAACGACCCTATTTGTTATTTTGCTATTAAAGAGAGGTTGGCATATTATTGTGTATTACAGAGCAATGTTAAAAGAATGCTACGAGTCTGGCAGACACTGTTCTTGTCTGCTGAAGTGGAACAGCACCCAAATGACGAGGCCATGAAGCCATTAAGATGGTAATGAGCCCAAACCAGTGTACAAAACAATGTGAATCATGAGACAAAAGAAGGCTAAACAACATGCTGTATACACCTTATATTACACTCAATGCCCCAGCTTTTACATGGACAGCTGTCCTGAATGATCCTAAACAAAGCACTTCTTCATTACAAACAATTTCTTACTAATCAGCAGAATGGAATGTCATTGCCCTGACCACAGCTCTGTGGCTTCTCATCAAAAAATAACTGCCATGGCATATTGCAGATTGATGCAAGCCAACAGACAATCCTGTAACAAAAGTTTCACATTATTGTTTCCAGTGGGAGGAGTGATCTGCTAGTTTCAGTGTAAATTCCAGGGAAGCCACACCCATATGCGTAAAATTAGCCTAAGTCATACATTTCCTACAATTAACAAAACAAGAGTGGTGAATTGATACATTTAGGATAAATAACTATTAATATTATTATCATAGTTTTGATGAATAGATAACTCATGTTAGCAATGTTTCTACATGTATCACTCTAATGACAAACTAACAAATCAAACCAGTTTTAAAGTTTTTGATACAAGGTTGAATTTCTGACCTGCCCTATTGTTATCCACATTACAAAGTAAGACCTGTCAACTGCATTTTTACTGGACTGAAGCTTTGAATGACAAAACATACAAAAAAGTAAATTTGTGGTAAACAAACTATAGTTAAAGAGCCAAATTAAGAATATTTTAATCACCGACTATAAATTAAAACAAGCAAGGTTTCAAAGGTTTCACAGCACCCACTGTTATTTACCCACCTACAGTATCAACAAACAAAACCCTCCTAGGTGAGGGTCACTACGACCTAACTTTCATCATTAAAAAGGTTTAAATAAGTAAATAAACCAATATAAACAAAGCTGTCAAAAAGGAGCAAACATGTGGTTAAGTTACATGTGATAGCCTGGGATGTGGGATGTGGGACTGGGGAGGGGGTTCAGCACTGGTGGCAGACAAAAAAGGCCGCACTTTGAAGTCCAGTAGCCATAGGTTTAAGAGCAGATCAAGCTATTGTGTTAACCACCATCACCACTGTAATGAACCAAAAGACATGGAATTAAAAAGCAGCGACCATCTCATTACTGCGGGAACCTAAAACACAATGCTACACATTTAACTATGCATTCAGTGTAAAAATGAACCTCAATACAGCCTTCTACTAACGTTATATGGTTCACCTGATAGAAATGTAAACCAAACCACTGTTACTATTGGAGTTATTGAGAAATAAATGTGTATAACAATGCATGAAATAACGATAGCAAACTTTTATTTTCTGTTGACGTTTACAGAAGAAAAAAAAACTAGGAGTAGGTGTAACGTTGGTTTAACTATTTCAACTGAATTCAGTTCAGCCGGACACTCGTACTGGTGTAAGCTAACTACACGGACCTTGTGTCGGAGTTACTCGGAGTAAATTATTTAAAAAGTGTATTCAGATGTGGTTTGGTTAACCACGGAGCTGGTTAAATCTTAACCATACTAACTTGAGGTAATACAACGTAACCTAAAGTTCAGCATTTGTAACTTATCGAAGCAGGCAAGTTTCCGTGATAACGCCAGCGGTTAACGTTCTTGTAACGGGCTGACCAGAGATTGTACTCGCTGCCGCTTTAGTGAAACATCCATTAGATTCAAAGTAGCTCACCGGCAGTTAGTGTCAGAAAACTTACCTGCAGAGAGGCTCAACAGTAAACAGCAGAAGCGGCCTATCGAGAGCTCCATTCCTGTTCTAGATATTCCACGACTTCCTCAGTGAAACTTGGTCCGAGAACTTATGCTGAGTTCGAGTTAAACGCGGCAGTCCAGCTCGACCGAAGCATCCAAACTCCACTCCTCCTTCTTCTCGGCTCTCTGCAGGTGCACAGCGGAGCGCGCCGCAGGGTGTCACGTGACACACGGTTTTCCCAGACGAGATCCGGTGTTGCTCTCTGTCGGTAGGAACTGGTAGTTTTTTCCCAGTATGTATTAAAAGAAAGGAGCCCGTTGTTTTCCTATATGGTGCGTTACCCTAAGTGCGTTTCATCAGGGGCCATTGCGGAAGAAAATAATTTGTATAACTTTCTAGGTGACTTCCCCGGACCCTAACCTACCACCCTAGGGGGGAAAACAGTCCCATACAGCCTTAAGTAGTAAGTTTCTCACCTTTTCCCCAGGCAAAATCTATCTATGCAGCAAAGATTTAAGTATCTAACCATGGCTTAATTTGTGTTCTATTCAAGAGCATGAGAAGATGGTGATATATTTTCAAATGTTTCATGTAAATATTCATTTTTAGATTGTTTTACAACTATGCATTTATATTCATAATGTTAATCATTTGTATGTAAGCTACTTTCAATGTAATCAATATGTTTGTGTTCAAAACAGTGGATCTTATATATCAAGTTTACATATTATCCAGTGATGTTTGTGGTGGAGTTAGGTCATTAAATTAATTCTGGGTAAAACATGTTGCCCAGAACAGAGAACAGTGAAAACCCCTTTGGTGGTTGCGGCCCAGACAATAAGGAAATGGTGGTTACTATGGCAGCATTGTAATTCAAACGTCGCCCAACTTGATCATAAAAGTAGTACACATGTTAGCTTCCCTTAAACAATGGTTTGTTGTGTTTATTAAAACTCTAAACATGTAAACAATGGTTTGTTTAAGGCAGCGGTGTCAAACATGCGGCCCGCCAGAGGGTCCAATCCGGCCCACGGGATGACTTTGCAAAGTGTGAAAATTTGTTGTTTTGATCATAAAGTAAAATACTGTTCCAGATACTTGTGACAAAATGTTTTGTGCCTTTGTAGATACACTGTGATCGGTAAGTTGTAATGTGTAATAACCAACTGAGGCATAATATTGTTGAAATTGTATTTTTTTTTTTTCAAGAAATTTCAGGTTGTTCATAATGTTTTGTAAAAAGATCAAATTTGAACATTTTCAGAATGTAAGGGAACGATTTGGAGTTGTCGTTATTTATAGGTTATTATTCTCTGATTTTACTGGTTCGGCCCACTTGAGATCAAATTGTGCTGCATGTGGCCCCTGAACTACAATGAGTTTGACAGCCCTGGTTTAAGGGAATATAGCATGTTTGACACTATGGACGATAAAGCACTTCTCTCGCATATCCTGGTAGTCAAACCATGAAGATAGTTTTTTGGTTTTATTCAACAAGATATGACATCACACTAAACCGCAGAGGTGAATGGAACTTCATTCGTGTTGATTAAATTATTTTATGATTATGCTTGAAAAATGCTTTTGGTGAACCAACCCTTTGAGCTGATTATCACTAAATGTATAGCAGGTGTCCTGTTGAGCAGAACACACTTTAACCATAATTTCCCTACTTTAATTCCAAAAAGGTACCCTTGTTTCATGTTATACATATTTCTCTCCTCTACACTGTCAACTAGAAAATAAAAGCACCTGCCAAGCGACAAACAGAAACTAAAAAAACCCACCAATGTTACACTTTAATTTCAACACTTGGAGGCTCCTTTAACACAAAAATAATACACAAACCATAATGATACTGGGGAATTGTTGTTAACTCCATAAAGCTGACAATTCTGCACTATGAATAAATATAACATTTTATCACAAAAAGGACAAAGTAGGTGGCATACATGAACATCTCCCATTGTAAAAATACAGTACTTCAAAATGTGTAGCATTTCAATTTCATTATTTAATTTAATACAAGTGACTTATTTAATGTATAACAAATGGTATAAAGTGCAAAAAAGATTTGTCAAAAACAATCAATAGGTAGTCTATAAAAATTCATGTTAAAATAAAACATTTTAAAGTTGTTTTCAGCTTTAATGTCTTGTGGGAACAAAAAGCACCATGATTCCTAACTGTAACAATGTGCCAGATTTTGGGTGGAGTCCCAGTACCCAGGCCTTCTTCCATAGCGAGGAGGGGCCCACAGGTTAGGCCTCAAAGTGTGGGGGGCTCTGCTGCGAGGCCTGAATCCGGAGTGATGCCGTGGAAGGATGGGAACGTTCTCTGGTACCATCTTCTTAGGAAGCCATGTAGGAGCAGCAGGATTCATCACCTTAAAAGAAATAAAAGCTGCCATCAACTGCAAGACAAACAATCCTAGCCCCTTGACCCCATGAAGCATTTGACTCCCAATTATGTGGGGAAAACCCCCACTAAACATTGTGATATAGTATTCAAATTAAATTCTGTTTATTATCAACCAGTGGGCGTCAAACAGAACAAAACAGCTACTTTGCGGTTCACAAAAACCTGGTAATTATCAAGTTACCCCTGGATTCTCCAGCTACAATCCCTCTGGGAGACCACTCTAGAACAGGGGTTCCCAAACGTTCTGACCAAGGCACACCAAACACCAAGCCAAAATCTCAAGGCTCTGTGTTCATATACAGGCAAAATCCCCTCTGTAACACATAGTATCACTGTTATCACTCTGTGAACATTTATTTAGCCTAGTCCTTGTAAGAAGCTATTCTCCTTCACACTAGCAGAGAGCCTTTATGTGTCACATTCTAATATTTCCCACCGTGCGTAAATGGCTAAAACGAGGTTCGCTTTGACAGATTTCTTTTGTTTTAATGATTGTTTTATTTATATTTATGCCAAAGCATATAAGACCTATTGTTTCTATATTGTGAAATAAGTGTGTAGGACAAAGTGCCGATAAAGTACAGTGTTTCCCTGCGCCCCTCCCCTCCCCCAACGGAACCCCGTATATTCAAGTTTTTTTTTGTTTTTTTTAAACTCACTTTTCACAATTTAAATAAATACTAGTTGCAGACTCCATATCGCATCATGTAACGACAGCCACAAAACTTTGATCCGTGTCGTTCATAACTTGACTTTTAACGATATTCACTTAATTAGCTCTGCTTCTGAAACTCGCCCGGTTTGGTATGATGCCTTACAGAGCATGGAACAAAACTGTTGCAGCTAGATAGCAGCACAACCATGCCTGGTTACTTTCCATTCTTCTCTGAACCCGCATGGGATTTTTAGTCAAGGGAATTCTAAAATATATTATGATTTACCTGGTAAGCACTGTTGTGGACAGTGAGGGGGGAAGTGCGCATGCCCTCCTCATCAGAAGAAGACCCCGAGTGGTAGTCCGATGTCACCCTCTCCAAAGCCCTGGTCAACTTTGCAACATCTTTGTCCTCATCATCATTGGAGAAAGTTGCCACTGAGAAGCAAAGATTTTGCTCTCCGTATCTAATAATGGGAACAGAGGGAAAACGCATCAATAGGTGTAGGAGGATTAGCATACTTAGCAGGAAATCTGTTTAAAACGTGACAATTCTTTAATAGCTAGAGAAAAAGATTTTAAGTTGGAAATGGAAAAAATGTTTTTATTATATTTGATTTTTTTTATAACACACAAGAAAGTGGCCATTAGCGGGGTGATCTTGTGTTCAGGCTCTAGGATAAATGGGCATCAGTAGCTGCAGATACCAGTAAAATGATTCCAACAACAATATACCGGTTGTCTTTCTACCACCACACTTCCAATGAGTCTATGAATACTAAAACCATTAGTCGTTTTTGTGGAACTACGAACTTTACTCAAAGTCTCACCTGCAACAGACCTCCCCAGGGTCCACCCACAACGTGAGTTCCCAGGACAGTCCCAGGTCACTGTACTGAACCCCGCTCTCTCGGCATGCCCGAAGGAGCTCTGGATCCTGCCTGTGGACCCTGTTCACTCGAATGCACCTGCAGAGCACACACAACCAATTTCAGTTTGAACAGTCCCAACGCAGTCTGTAAAAGTCAATGGAGCGGAGCAATTTATCAAATATTTTTAAAAGTTCTAGGATAGCAATAGTGTTTCGTAAAAATGGCAGAGGACAGAGAGCAGCACCTGTATGCATGTCCTTTGCTGGGGTTTTCAGGATACCAGTGCCCCTTAAACTTCTCCTGCAGTGCAACAGCCAGCCTCTCAACAAACAGATCGATCTTGTGTGATTCCAACATGTCCCCCATTTTCACAAGCCTCTTCAGGAAGATTACCACAGCTGCAATTTCTTTCCTCATATCTCACATGCGTTTCATTACCTTCCTACAGCATCTGTAAGGAAATTAACTTCAGTCAGATGGGCAGCAGTGACAACAAATGACGAGCATTTCTATGGTTAGAGGTCAGTTCGTATCAAACACTACAAATGACTTTGTGAAGAATCAGTATTTAAAGATATTTAGCCTACTTCCACATGGAACATTTCCCCCTTTTAGAACAAACCCCTTCATGTGTCTGATAAGTAGCACTGCCATTAATACCTCTGAAAGACCCCGACTCAAGGTTCCACCGCACTGAAGATGAATGTCCAGTTTGCTTACCCGCTATCATTACACCCAGACCATTCAAAAAAATGACGGTAAATGCATAAGAAAGAAGTTAAGACTCTTGTCATCTTGTCTTTGTAACTGTTGGCATTTGAAAATCCCGTTCATTCATTTAGCAAGAGTCCATGTGCGCGAGGCAACGACTGCTGTTATAGAGATTATTTGTGTTTAAAATGATGACTGGATAACGCAACGACTCTAATACATTTAAAGGCAATTTCTCGTTGCTTTTGATCTGATCTGTTGACTTCAGTTAACGCTAACGGTCTGGCCATTATAAAACCCCAGAAAGGCGGGCTGTGGCGCACACGTTCAGGTTATCCACGCACTACATAATATGGGCTACTGTACTCATCTAGCTACTTAGGCTAGCAATACCAATATGTTCTCTAAATTGCGCCACAATTGATTTGAAAACAACCACAGGGTGAATACACAACAGGATATTCCCTTGAGAGAATATAAGGGTATTTGCATTAATTTCATAGTTAACGTTAATGCACTCAGTTAACAGTCTCATGTTGCTAACTAACACGGGAATACTTTAAATATCGTGGCAAGTTAGAACATTGTGATGTATATTTACGTTACAAACAAATCACGGCAACAGATATTTAACTAATATGGTGAGACAGGAGGCTATATGCATCTTGTCATACCTTTCTTTGAGCTCTCCTCCAGTGTGTGGACAAATAGTTACTGGGAAGAAAGGTCCGCCAGCAGGAGAACGCTTGAGTTGTTAGCCCCGCCCTTCGCAACACAATCGATCATTCTCATTGGTCACAAGCAAACAATGTAGCGCATTTATTGGACGAGCAAATGCTCGTCATGGAGATGAGTCATGCACATTGTTATGATTTAGCAGGGGTGTCAAACTCATTTTAGTTCATGGGCCACATGCAGCCCAAATTGATCTCAAGTGGGCCGGACCATTAAAATCAGAGCATAATAAACTATACAAACTCCAAATTGTCCAAAGTACACACTGAAAATGTTCACTTAATGTTCATTTAATTAACTATCTTTTAAAAAAACATTATGAACAACCTGACATTTCTTAAGAAAAAAAGGTGCAATTTCAACAATATTGTGCCTCAGTTTATCATTTATACATGTGCATTAGAATTTACAGATCACAGTGTATCTACAAAGGATCTGGAACTGAACAATATAGTATTTAACTTTATGATAAAAAAAAACCACATTTTTACACTTAGCAAAGTCATCCCGCAGACCGGACTGGACTCTCTGGCCTTATGTTTGACACCCCTGATTCACAGCGTCAGCTGACAACACTACCATTATCGGCTGGATTACAAACAACGATGAGAATTGACCTTGGGAGGAAATCAACATTCTTGCAGAGTGGTGCTTAGAGAACTACAGTAAAACCAAGGACCTGATCATCGTTGATTTAAAAAAAAAGAAAAGAAAAGGAGGAGGAGGAGACACACCGCTGTCTACATCAATGCAGCTGAGGTGGAGCAAGTGAACAGTTTAAAAAGTTCCTGGGAATCAGCATCACAAACAACCTGACATGGTCATCTCACATCTCCATCCTGTGGAAAAAGGTTCAGATAAAATAAGAATAAGAAAGAAAAAAGAGCAATAGAAAACATCCTGACTAGTTACATTACAAACGAGGATGGGATGAGCACGGCCCAGGAAAGGGGGGCTCTGCAGCGGGTGATTAAAACTGCCCAGAACATCATTGGGACTACAACTTGCATTTTTTTGTGTATACCAAAAACAAACCTTGTAACCTTGTAGATGGAGTGAGACCTTTATTACACAGAAGTTTAGAATAACAACTTGGACAACATTACAATTATATGGTTAAAACATACCATGAAGTTTCCCTTTTCTGGTCTTAACATTGATGTGTTTTTCAAAATGTTATGCTCAAGGCTATTCAATCCTTGAGAAGTTAACCACATAGCATAGTGCGAATATTCACCTGAAATAAGTCATTATAACCACCAGGCTCATTTGTAGTTCAACTGATAAACACCTTTTGTCCACAAGGGGGCACCCGACCTCCATCTGCTACACAAGTGCATTAAGTGAACAGTCTTGTCATTATTGCGCAATCCATCTATAATTTGAAGAAGGTCAACTGGGTGATAATCAGGTGAATTGATGGTGGTTATTTAGCACTTATTTAATGTTTGCAGTCGTGTTTTACTTTGCCTCTGTTGCCAATAGTATCAATCTTAGTAACAGTTAGATTCTTAAGTGTGCATCAGAATCAGAAACAGTTTTATTGTTATTAAAACTAGGTTTGCACATACAAGGAATTTGTTTTGGGGATTAGGTTGATAACAATAACGTCAAAAGTCAAGAGACATAATATAAAATAGAAACATTTACAACAAAAAATATTAGAACTGGGTAAAAAATATGTTTTGTTAAAGCAGAAAATATGTTTTTTAAAGCAGAAGAGCTGTAGTTTTGTGGAAGAATATTGAGCGGGAGATTTGCCAATATTCATAGTACAAAGTACAAGGAACAAAGAACATGTGCATGTGGGGAGATAGTGAAGACGTGTATTAATGTAACGCACGACTGTGTATAAGGCCAACATTTCATTTTATGCAGTTTAAAGGAAATGAAAAATTGGTGTCTTCAGTGTTCAAGGTTTTGACAAAGACATGTTGAAATGTGTTTAATCTTGGTTTTTCACAATGAAGTATTTTTGAGCATAAACTGTTGCAGTGGATTCTGAGAAGCTGCTGTTCCTTTTTTATTGGATTTTTATTTGGAGAAGAAGCTATTTAGCTGTCACATTCCTTTATAATAATATAAATGTCAATCACACCACTGTTCTTATCCCTGCAGCAGTAGCCACAATCAGGAACATTCCAGCATATCACAGTATGTAGTAAAAATAATTTTATTGAAATATTTTACAAAAAATACAAACTGTCACTTAAGCACAAATCACACAGCATGTGTAAGGTCCACGAACACACACAATAAATAGAATCATCACACAACACAAAGCCTTATTCAACTTTAGAAAACAAAGGAACAAAGAGTCAAGTCTAAGGGGAAGGAGGTGGAAGTGTAACAGGTATGCTTGCATCTCCACTAAAAGATAATCAGACTGCCAAATCCAGGCAGACTGGATTATCTGAGGAGCAGAGGCATAGGCCCAGGCATGTTTCCACTGTATACAAAAAGACACAGCATTCATAATTAAAACACATATAAAAAACATACAACTGAAGATTGAATGACTTGCATTAAGGACCAGTTATCAGAATACGCTCAAGCACACTGAATATCTTAATTTAAAATGGTGGTAAAACCTTTAACTTTAAACCCTAAAAGGGGTCAAATACATATAATCTCTTACAAAGAGAGAGCAGAAGAGATGGTGACAGTTTTTCCTAACATCAATCTGAACATAACCTTGTCTTTCCTCAGCTTATTATACTCAAGTAGCTCAGAGAGCTCTTCTGAGGGAAACTCAGATTACTAATATTCTTTTAGATATTTGATTTATTTTTCTCTTTCTTGCATAGGGTTGATGAATAATAAAGACGTCCTTCTTTGTCTCCTTTTGTTAGAAAATGAGGAACCTCCAGAGGCACAGTAAACCAAACTATCCTGTGTGTGTTGCTGTGACATCAACGTAGCTCACACATAAATACAGGAGAGAGGGAAACAAAAGTTCACAATGCACATGTGAGAAAGATGTAAAAATTGAAATAAAACAAATCATAAAACATACACCGTGTGTACTTGAGAACAAATTATTTGCACATCAACATCTTTAGAGAAAAAAATCTATGGTTCATTATTGCACCCACTGAACCAAACAGAAGTAAATCACTAAGTCACATACATTGTAAATCAGTATTGCATCTTCCTTCCTAATGGAATCAAAGTCAAATGCTTGCAGTCAGCATGTGAACCAGAACAAATACAGACTTTGGTTTGGCAGCTGGATTTCTCTTTCAATAGTTAAACCTTTCTTCTTGTAATAGCCCTCCTTCAGTGTATAGCCATACATACGTCTTGTGCTTGACAGCTATACAACAGACAGCTAAATATCAAGGAAATCTCACCAGCAATAATATTTACTATAAACCCAAAAGTTGAATTAAAAACAAAATACCTATCACTTTAAGCCACAGGTATATTAACTGATATTTCCACTTGCTGCTTGCCAACCAGCGGATACAAAGTATTAGTTCATAGACACTCCCAAAAGAGTCATCACCCTCACCCTCACAAACACAAACCTGCACAGCTAGTATAGCCTTGTTAACTTTACACTTTTGATTTGGCTTTGCTGCAGGTGTTTAGGGTTCTTGTGGGTGTTGTATTGCACGAGCCCTTTACCAGATGAGACTTTATCTAATTTCAATATGCTACTTTTTCCTTTACTATTAAATCTATCTAATCACAACAGTTTTCATAAACTATCAAGTCAAATGAGGGCAGTTAGAAGGCAAGTCGAGAACTTATGTTTCAAGCCATTATATTGCCAGCTGCAAGAAAAAGCTAAAACCTTGTTCATGCTTTACATTAGAACAGTAATTAACAATACTGCTGGCAGGGCTGGTGCTATGACTACGACAGATATCATCCAGCTGATCTGCTTTAGGTATTCTGCACCAAGCCATGTTCTAAAATACTGTAACTCACCACGTTCTACAGAGAACCATCAGATAACATGTAGGAGTAATAAGCAGTTTTGAAACCCATATTTGGATATCCACGTCTGTCATAATGTGAAAAAGAAATAAAAAATGTATCTACAGAAAATAAAAACTGAAATGTTTAACACAATAAAATAAAACCAACGGCAATCATTTCTGTAAAATTATGCAGACAAACTGTTTTTCAGTCTGTCGTAAGTTAAATCTTAAAAGATGTTCTTTAAGAATAACGTCCAATAAGACACCTCGTCGTCTATTGGGGCCCACCCCGGCGGGTATTTACATGCATCTTTGCTACATGAGATGGGTGGAATTCAGGTCACATGCCAGACCGGTGAATTGTTTTAAACTGCAAACCACCATTCATCCTTGCATCATCACAGAAACCACGATAATGGAGGCCATGTCAACCCGGCCTTTAATGCTGCTTTGAAGCAGATGTAACAACTCAACATCACCATAGTGTTGTAAAATTCACTCAATAAAAAGGCTTTATCAGCCTCGCTGCAGCCCGCACTTTGAAGTGTTTGTCAGCTTCCTCTCAGCAGCGGCGGCGGCAGAAGCTCCACCTTGCACCTCACTCCACAGGGTCGCTGCCGCTGCTGCTGGCCTTGACCCCGGCCCTGCTAATGTGCAGCCAGGGTAGCTTGGCACAGTTCTTAAAGAGCTGCTCGATGGCGATGTGACGCACATGCAGTTCTGACGCCAACGAGTCTTTTTCCTGCACGGCCACAGTCAGCTCCTCAAAGACCTCTATGGAGAGACAGAAGAGAGAAACAAGGAATCAGTGGCTTCATTCACACACAAGATCAACTCCTGCACAGACAAACAAGTGAGGTAAGGAAAATCAATAATATCGATTACGGAAGGAACAAAGACTATGCAAAGGAAAATCCACCCATCCATCCATCCATCGTCTACCGCTTATCCGGGATCGGGTCGCGGGGGCAGCAGCTCCAGTAAGGAACCCCAATCTTCCCTTCTCCGGGCCACATCCTCCAGCTCCGACTGGGGGATCCTGAGGCGTTCCCAGGCCAGTGAGGAGATATAATCTCTCCACCGAGTCCTGGGTCTTCCCCGGGGTCTCCTCCCAGCTGGACGTGCCTGGAACACCTCCCTAGGGAGGCGCCCAGGTGGCATCCTTACTAGATGCCCAAACCACCTCAACTGGCTCCTTTCAACGTAAAGGAGCAGCGGCTCTACTCCGAGTCTCTCACGGATTGCTGAGCTTCTCACCCTATCTCTAAGGGAGACGCCAGCCACCGGTCTGAGAAAACCCATTTCGGCCGCTTGTACCCGTGATCTCGTTCTTTCGGTCATGACCCAGCCTTCATGACCATAGGTGAGGGTAGGAACGAAGATCGACCGGTAGATTGAGAGCTTTGCCTTCTGGCTCAGCTCTCTTTTCGTCACAACGGTGCGGTAAAGTGACTGTAATACCGCCCCCGCTGCTCCGATTCTCCGGCCAATCTCTCGCTCCATTGTCCCCTCACTCGCGAACAAGACCCCGAGGTACTTGAACTCCTTCACTTGGGGTAATGGCTCATTCCCTACCCGGAGTAGGCAATCCACCGGTTTCCTGCTGAGAGCCATGGCCTCAGATTTGGAGGTGCTGATCCTCATCCCAACCACTTCACACTCGGCTGCGAACCGATCCAGTGACTGTTGAAGGTCACAGACCGATGATGCCATAAGGACGACATCATCTGCAAAGAGCAGCGATGAGATCCTCAGGTCACCGAACTGCAACCCCTCTCCTCCACGACTACGCCTCGATATCCTATCCATGAAAATCACGAACAGGATTGGTGATAAAGCGCAGCCCTGGCGGAGGCCAACATTCACGGGAAACGAGTCCGACTTACTGCCGAGTATCCGGACACAACTCTCGCTTTGGGCGTACAGGGATTGGATGGCCCTCAAAAGTGACCCCCTCACCCCATACTCCCGCAGCACCTCCCACAGTATCACCCGGGGGACCCGGTCATACGCCTTCTCCAGATCCACAAAACACATGTAGACCGGATGGGCGTACTCCCAGGCCCCCTCCAGGATCCTTGCGAGAGTGAAGAGTTGGTCCGTTGTTCCACGACCAGGACGGAATCCGCATTGTTCCTCTTCAATCAGAGGTTCGACTACCGGCCGAACCCTCCTTTCCAGTACCTTGGAGTAGACTTTACCAGGGAGGCTGAGAAGTGTGATACCCCTGTAGTTGGCACACACTCTCTGGTCCCCCTTTTTAAATAAGGGAACCACCACCCCGGTCTGCCAACCCCTAGGCACTGTCCCAGACTTCCACGCAATGTTGACGAGGCGTGTCAACCAAGACAGCCCCTCAACACCCAAAGCCTTCAGCATTTCTGGACGGATCTCATCAACCCCTGCGGCTTTGCCACTGTGGAGTTGTTTGACTACCTCAGTGACTTCCATCAGGGAAATTGACGATGATCCCCCATCAGCTTCCAGCTCTGCCTCAACCATAGAGGGCGTGTTAGTCGGATTCAGGAGTTCCTCAAAGTGCTCCTTCCACCGGCCGATAACCTTCTCAGTTGAAGTCAGCAGGGTCCCACCCTTGCTGTACACAGCTTGGATGGTTCCTCGCTTCCCCCTCCTGAGGTGCCGGATGGTTTTCCAGAAGCACCTTGGTGCCGATCGAAAGTCCTTCTCCATAGCTTCTCCGAACTTCTCCCACACCCGCTGCTTTGCCTCTGACACGGCAGAAGCTGCCGCCCTTCTAGTCCTTCGATACCCTGCAACTGTTTCCGGAGTCCTCCCGGATAACATAACCCGGAAGGACTCCTTCTTCAGTCGGACGGCTTCCCTGACCACCGGGGTCCACCACGGTGTTCGAGGGTTACCGCCCCTTGAGGCACATAAGACCTTGAGACCACAGCTCATCACCGCAGCTTCAGCAATAGAGGTTTTGAACATCGCCCACTCAGGTTCAATGCCCCCAACCTCCACAGGGATGGCTGAAAAGCTCCGCCGGAGGTGTGAGTTAAAGATCCCCAGGACAGGGGCTTCCTCCAGACGTTCCCAGTTCACCCGCACTACCCGTTTGGGTTTACCAGGTCTGTCCAGAGTCTTCCCCCACCCCTTGATCCAACTCACCACCAGATGGTGATCAGTCGACAGCTCCGCCCCTCTCTTCACCCGAGTGTCCAAAACATGCGGCCTCAGGTCAGATGATACGATTACGAAATCGATCATTGACCTTTGGCCTAGGGTGCTCTGGTACCACGTGCACTTATGAGCATCCTTATGTTCGAACATGGTGTTTGTTATGGCCATTCCATGGCTAGCACAGAAGTCCAACAACAAACGACCGTTCGGGTTTAGATCAGGGAGGCCCTTCCTCCCAATCACGCCTCTCCAGGTGTCTCCATCGTTTCCCACGTGTGCGTTGAAGTCTCCCAGCAAGACTACGGAGTCCCCTACTGGAGCCCCCTGCAGGGCTCCATTCAGGGTCTCCAAGAAGGCCGAATACTCAGAACTGCGGTTTGGGGCATAGGCACAAACAACAGTCAGAGTTTTCCCCCCCATAACCCGAAGGCGTAGGGAGGCGACCCTCTCGTCCACCGGGATAAACTCCAACGTAGCGGCGCTCAGCTGGGGGCTAGTGAGTATCCCCACCCCGGCCGGACCTCACCTGGCACTCCGGAGAATAGAGTCCAACCCCTATCCAGGAGTACGGTTCCAGAGCCAAGACTGTGCGTGGAGGTAAGCCCCACCAGATCCAACTGGTAGCGATCCACCTCCCGCACTAGTTCCGGCTCCTTCCCCCACAGAGAGGTGACGTTCCACGTCCCCAGAGCCAGCCTCTGCTGCCCGGGTCTGGTTCGTCGAGGTCCCTGACCATCACTGCCACCCATGTGACAGCGCACCCGACCCCAGCGGTTTTTCCCATGAGTGGTGGGCCCACAGGATGGATGGATGGGAGGCACCACGTAGCTTCTTCGGGCTGTGCCCGACCGGGCTCCGTGGCAAACCCGGCCACCAGGCGCTCGC
Organism: Cottoperca gobio; assembly: GCF_900634415.1. Classification (NCBI taxonomy): domain Eukaryota; kingdom Metazoa; phylum Chordata; class Actinopteri; order Perciformes; family Bovichtidae; genus Cottoperca; species Cottoperca gobio. Next base: position 4,647,104 of record NC_041368.1, on the reverse strand, counting down.
TGTCGGGCCCTCCCTCTGGGCCTGGCTCCAGACGGGGGTCTCTCCTTTCCTTTCCCTTTCTTTCATGAAGTGGTTTTTGAACCATTCTTAGTCTGGCCCCTCACCTGAGACTAATTTGCCTTGGGAGACCCTACCAGGAGCACTAGGCTCCAGACAACACAGCTCTCAGGTTCATAGGGACACACAAACCTCTCCACCACGATAAGGTGATGGTTCCCAGAGAGCAAAAGAAAATGCATCTGAATAAAGGTTCAATGTGTAAGACAACCCAATAATGTAAACTTAATACATTAAAGCAATGAAATAACATTATCAACAGAATGTGAAGAGGTAACAGTGTTGACATTACATCAAAGACGTCTGTGTGTTGCAGAGATATCTACTGAAATTAGCTAACTGACTAGCGCCATCCCATCCTGTCTAGGATGAATAGTGAGTCACTGTAGATCAAGTCTGCCCTCAGTACAGAGGGAGAAGAAGTACAGCTGCCTGACTCAGGCAGACTCAGGGCTTGTCAACATTGCATCCATGATCCCTGCAGGTTTTTGATAGTTTGTGGCAGAAACGAGAAAACGACTCGCACCCTCGCCTTGTCCTCACCGCACTCCGGCGGATCTGCTAACTTTCCATTGTTGCCGTTACACAGGTTAGACCCTTCCCGGAGCCGCTCGCTGCACGCTCCCCTACTGGGAAGCAGTACTATGTCGGCGTAGAGGAGGAAACAAAAACATGAGTCTTTCCCTCGTCTCTGCCGCCCGGACCCAAGCCAACATACAAACTATCAAAACGTAACGTTACTGAGACGGTACAAGGATGTCAGTGTGATGAACACTAGTTTATGGACATGGAAACCTGTTTCTATTAGAACATAGTATAGCAGAACATAAAAATCATGGTCCTAAATAATATAGGAGCTATAACCTCCCCATCTGTTCCGAATACAGAAATGAAAATATGTGGGATTAGCCTTCACATCAGAGCTCGACGCAGCCAGAGAATCCAGAGAAATATCAAGAATGTTTGATGATTGGGTGCCCATTATAAAGGAGTGGGCCAAAACTCTCACAATGATATTCTATAATGACCCAGCTACATCAGCCTTCCCATGGTCTAGTGCAGGGGTCACTAACAGGCGCACAACACCAGTGTCTCATATACTCAGAGACCGTGGTGCTCATTAAAGTGGGGATGTGAAACGCCACTATGAGACAAAGCTCAACGTTTTGAATTTGAGTTGAATACCCCTGGTGTAGTAGGTACTTGACCACACTGTGGTAAAACGTGCTTGAGAAGAGAAGTGTGTAGCTTAGCTGTTACTGTATGTAGCAAACAATAAGTCTAACTGACAGGCAGGGTATGCAGGAGGTAGCACTACACAGCTGGTCACATGGAAGCAGATGATGTGTTTAAGACTTTGCTTTAAGGACTCTGGGTATGCTGTAAGCTAAAACACTAAGACAGCTTTTCCCTGAGGGCACCAACGATCTTATATGGGGATTTGAGCATTACAGATTGAAGATGTCAGAAAATGTTCCGTTTAAAATATTGATTATTGAACTTTATGTCAAAGGTTGTGATCAATATGCTGTACTAAACACAAAACACAAAATGCCAGTAAAAACACATACTTTGAATCTGCATTAGTAGCTGGCCGTTCAGCTGATGGAGTTCGTCCACACTCATTATAGTCACTAAAAGAGAAAACAAACAGTTTGGATTAGAGAGTGTGAGAGGCACAGAATGTCACACCGGAGACGTCTGTTCGTCTGCAGACATATTTATAATTTCTTTTAAAGATGACCTTCTCGTCATCCCTCATTTAAATGTCAATATAGCCAATCTCACAGCACAGCCGCTGGCATTAACCGGTATTTTGGTTCATTTAGTATGGAGCTGCCGTGATCGTAAAATAATGTTTCTGCTGCTGCAGCTCAGCAGCTTGGTAATGACAACAGAGTACTTATGAGCCGGTCAGATTCTATACTCGTTCTGTCGCCTCACAACAGAAACAGAAAAACATGCTAATGAGAACAACTATATAGTGCATTTGGCTGCATTTAAACACAGTATAGGTGATCACAGAGAGCAGGAGGAGACTGAACAGAGCTTTACCAGGTGGCCTCCCTCCATCCCTCTCTCTGCAAATACAACTACAACAAATATATAGTTTTGCTGTGTAAATAGACAAAGTCAGAGATATTAAATCAAAATCAAAAATCTATTTTTAAGTCAATAGTCAATAAATACAGGCATTTATAAATATTCACAAGTCCATTTCCTGCTTCACAGACACTAGCTACTTTGGCAAAAATAAACTTGATGAATAAATACAGCAGAGCAAGGAAAAGAGCCGTGAGTGAGACGCTCCACACACAGAGCCGGTGGACGCACACACACCCGACTTAAATGGCAATTGTCTCAAGCAGACAGCTGTTTGTATAACTTGTTCATGTCTCACACTGGGTCATGTGGCAAAGTATACATGCTGGAAACTCATTTCTGTATAGTTTTTGATGATTAGTTTCTTAATATGCTCAGCTGTTTATGGGCAGAACAAAGTGTCATTACTGCAACTCAAACCACTAACCAGCTATTAACAAACCAAAAGAAAAACTGTAGTGTTTACATATTCAGTTAAAAACTCCAAAAAACCCTAATTGCAAAACTAATTGCAGGTTAAAGATATTAAATGCACATGTCAAAGTGCCATCAGTGTGTGAATGAGCATTAGATTAGATGATGAGCAGTTTGGCACCTTCTCTGGCAGCACTGCTTTCAGTGTATGATGTTGGGATGTAGTGTGTCCAAATGCAAACAGATAAATACAGATAAGTGTGAAACTGGCTGTCATCTTTAATTTAAAAGCAGAATTTTAATCAGGGACCTAAAGAAGGCTCATTTCGGCAGTATATATACCGTAGATATATGCATATCTGTAGTCATAAGCCGCTTCAGTAGTGACGAGCCATGAGAAAGCCATGGACACACTCGAGGTTATAGGAAAATAACTTTTCTCTTGAGAGGTCATAGCAAAGAGGAAGATGAAGGACAGGCTAAGTAAGAATTTATTTTTGTCTGCTGCCTTTGAACTAAAAAGTGCTCGGAGGTTTTAGAAATCACAGAGATGAGACTGAAGGTTGAAGTTAAGACAGAGAGAAGAGAGGCAGAGAAAGCAGCGATACATTACTTTTGACATATTGTTAAAACCTTTCTTCATTCAAAAGAAGGAAAAAAATCCAACCTTCTACTATGGCTTCAATTATACACGTGGTATAAAGTAAAGTTACTGAAGTTAAAACTTAAATGTGCTTACATTCATCTGTGTTGTGGCCCTGGTGTCTGTGCTGTGTCTGTCCTCCTGATGATTTGTTCCGGATGTGTAGGACATTCCTGCCGTCACTGGACCAAACATCAGATTGTGACTCCTGCAGCAGACCCAGCTTCTCCACTGTGTGGCACTCCAACATGCCCATGGTGTAATCAGGCAACCCAGTTGCTTTGCCTGTGTCCCAGCAGGGCGTGTAACGGGGCACCTGGGCATCCGACTGGGGCAGGAGCTTGCGGTCACTCTGCTGGCTATAACAAAGAAGCTTGGTCCCTCGTCTGCCGGGACCGTTAGAGGAGACAGAGTCTTTGTTCTGGGCGTACTGGATGATGCGGTTCAGTTTCTGGCTAAAGGCCAGCTTCATGCCCTCGTAGGCACTTCGGGAGACCTTGGAGCGTGACAGCTTCTGGTTGGCGATGAGGTGGCATTTCTCAAAGCAGTCTCTATGGCCGCGCAGGGACTTTGAGTGCAACAAGGTAGCAGAGGAGATACCTGCATCCACACAAAGCAATGAGTCATTAGGTACAATACAACTAAAGGCTACAGTCACACAATGTCATGAGTGCAAAAGTACAGTAAACACCATATAAAACCATATAAAAGCATATCAAATATTTGACCAGAAATAAAGCAGTTAGTGAGAAATACAGTACTGGCATATTGAACTCACCACAGCAAATAAAAGTAAACCAGTATGATAGCAAGCTAAAACTGGCAGACTGACCTATCGCGATCTCTCTGTGAAAGCTGCTTATAGTGCGGTGGATTAGTCAGGAGAGCGTCGAGATAGCAGGGATAGTAGATTAACCCAGTCTCAGTGCAAACACATAAAGCATATTTAGATCATTTTTAATGGGAAACAAAAGGGAGGAAGGTGCACAGAGTGGTGTCTGTCGACTTGAAGCATCATTTCATTTATATATTATTATTATATTTTATAGTCATCAGTTATAACATTAATAATAATATGGTATAAAACAAGAAAAAGCTGGACATTTTCATATTTGAGAGGCTAAAAAAGAGCATTTTCTGCTTGAACAATTAATCGATTATCAAAAATAGTTGTCGATAATTTTTCTGCCGATCAACTCTTCAAATAGTTGACTAATTGTTGCAGCTTTACACAATACCTAAGTATCCATATGTGAGCCTGACCCAACAGAAGATGAACTTGGGTCCCAGAAACAAAACAATCGAATAGGAAGGGGAAAGAAACTACTTCAGTTTGAAAGCTGATATTCTACAATTAGGACTACATTCCTTGGAAGTACCTCTATAGGGAAAACAGTAATGCTTCCTGGATCCAGTCAAAACAGGTCACACTTATAATGTTAGCACACACAGAGGACATTAACACGTAGCAAGTAGACCAAAATTAAAATAACCTCTGAGTAAAATGGGCCAGAGCGTGATAAACAAAGGGAAGCTGAATGTGAGAACGTGTGAAAACTGTGTGTGTGCAAGAGATCACAGATGTGGCTAAAGTGAGTGTGCGCTCCACAGGCGTCTGTGTGATGGCCTTCTTTTCAAAAGCCTGCATTTCTCAGTAGAGAGACGTACATGTTGGAGCCTGAGGTGAGGAGATTAGTCACTTTCGTCCATATAGATTCAAAAGCTCACTTGGGTAGGTTTACATAGCAAGCTTCTCTCAGCGCTTCACCAGCAGACAGATGACACAGACGGACAGGAAACCACAGGACATTACATTACCAGCTCATGACAACAGTACAACAGTGTGGTCTGTGGGGATCGGATCGTATACTTAGTAGTGCATATGAAGGGAATTTTAAATCCTTAGTTACAAGGCAGTTTGCAGTCTCTTTTTTCACGGATCTGACAATATCTTTAGGCTCACCAGTCATCTTTGTTACGTTTTTCTTTGACACCAAGACTAAGTCACATTTCACTGGCGTGCTGTAATGTAACCCCACCCCCTCTACTCTTGTTGCTTCCTGCAGATTGGATCGCCTATCCTTGATCTCGAGTATCACGATTGGACCATTAGAAACAAGTTAACACGCTGTGACAGCCAATTCCAAAAGGCACAGTAACTGAGTATCTATTGTAACTATTGCAGTCTTAAAGATTATATGATTATACAGATGTAGTTGTCGAATAACTTACAAAAAATAAATGTTAAGGAGGGAACATGTTCTCAATTAGGTTTAGACAGCATTCATGCCAAAATATAAATAAAGTCAAAACACAGAAGTCTCATAAATGTGTGCCAACTGAAAAACTTTAATTCCACTTCACATTAAGGGCAAGACCGGCAATAGAAAAAGAAACATGTCTAACTATTAGTTGGTAAGAAAACACAACAACAATTCATTTCCACTGTTTACAGAAACAGCAGTGACTACAAGCATCACTTCAAAAGACTTGCTAAGTTGTGTAAAGACTAAAGTGTTACTTTCGATCTTTCAAAACAGTCAGACAGAAAGAATGAAAAAAAAATTTGTTTTAAGGAAATTGTCTTGTAATATTTCTGTCCCGTGTCATTTCATCTCACAGCTCTTGAAAGCTTGCTGTGTGCCTGCAGGATCAGAACAAATAGTCCATACCTAACGTGGGACAGTCAGCATATTTTATATGCCTCAGAACATAGGAAGGTTTTATATGTGTGTGTGTGTGTGTGTGTGTGTGTGTGTGTGTGTGTGTGTGTGTGTGTGTGTGTGTGTGTGTGTGTGTGTGTTACCACTTGCCTAGCAGAAAAATCATTGGCCGACAACCAGGCCAGTGCACCACCAGCCAAAGACCTCACTCCAGCTAAGCAGCTTAGCACTACTGTCTTTCATGGCTGCACACATGAGCGCAGGCACACACAGACTATTCACTGGAGGTGATTGTTCAGCTGTGACAGCGAGAGACATTAAGCATGACAACACTGACGATCCATAGGCCTGTTTTTTCCTGCTCTTTGTAAGGAATGGACAAAGCCTGCTTGGGTCTGATGTGAAATATTAACACCTGGTGTTGTTCATAGTTGTATCAATCAGTTGTTCAAAATAGCAAATATAAATTATTATGCACCAGTCCACCAGTCCAGGGTTATATTTCAGGTAAACTAAAACCAAAAGCAATCATAAGCTTTCATCTGTCATCTGGAGTGGAGAAGCACCAAAACACAGAGGAATAATGATTCCTGTTACATTGGATAATTCATTGTAACAAATGAACCAAGGGAACGCACCCAACACAACGGCATAATAATCCTCAAGCTGTAGAGAGATGGCTTCTCTCTGTTTGATCTCGTCAAGCTCTCCATTTTGTGGCTTTACTCAAATTTAATTTGTTTGCGGTTGTGCCGTCATGGAAAGAGATCTCTGCCTTAAGTTTCAAAGAGTGCAATTGTGTCCGTAGCCTTTTTGTATGTTTGCAGACCATAATACCGACACTGTTCTGTTTTACATTCAAGTGCAGTGAACAGAGCGACACATGACACACTTGCCTGCCTGGACCAATCTTCTGCGGTCTTCTAGTTTTGATGTGAACAGTATGTGTATGTGCTGAGCAGGAACACTCAATCCTTGACACACTAAAGAGGAGCTGGTATTGGGTCAAGTGGGACAGAGGTCATCTTTGGTAAGGTGTCAAAAACAGCTGCATTGCACAGCTTACAAGAATGTGTTGTCAGCAGCTGCACGGGCCAACTTGGACCAATGTAGATTCACATGACCTGGACTGAACTAAAAACCACCTGTTAACCCATACGCACTTATCAACTTATTTCTGCCAAGGTTACGCGCTGCATGTGACAGTAACTAAAACAGGAATAGATATCCATCAATTAACAATATGTCTCACTCAATGTGCACAAAAAACGTAAGAAGAGAGATGCCAGAAGTCAAATTTGGGTGAAGCTGAAGGTGTGAAGACACACAGATTTTGTGATTATTTCTCAAATTCCCACCAGTGACGTCGATGGTCCCATTTCTAATCATAAAATATCAAGTGTTTAAAATAACCACTTGTATCGCTCTAAGGTTGCAGAAGATAATTGTCTTTATAGAAGTAGTTGTTACCATTAGTATCACGTTTAGTGGTTTACGTGAATTAGTTAGTTTAGAGCTTCACAAGCCTGTGGTGAAAGACACAATTATTTCAGAGTTATATACAATAAAAAGTCAACCCCATGAAACCATTTATTTATACTTTGGAGCTAATGAAGAGAATCAACTTTGAAAAAGTGGTTATTTATTCAAACCAATGATAAGCAGCCCATTACACATAAAGCATTATTGAACTAAATCAGAGGGCTCAGAAAGTGGGACCATGCAGTATGTTCAGCACATCTCTGGACCCCAACTGTGTTCAAACAGCTACCACAGGCAGGAACATAATTAGGTCTCTCTACATCCCAGGGTGAAGAGTTCACCCACACACACACACACGATGAATGAGCTGTTTATAGGAGCAACAATAGCCCCTGTAGAGCAGCAACCAGAATCAGCACTGACTGCATCCTTCTAGCCTCTCACTGTTGGAACTTTCGTTTTTTTCTCACTCCAAACCCAGCTGGAAACACTACCAGGTTTCAGCAGAAATTCAGTCTGCATTATGTAAGAAGATAAGGGATTAAAGGTGATGGGCTTTAGCTGAACCTGGCAGCTCAGCAGACATCTTGTCTGACAAGGAGCCAGAGAAGACCAAAAGACCATGTAATGCGAGAGGTTGGAGGTTACTTACTTAGCCACTAGTGGCAGATCACTCAGGTATTTACATAGCACAGCTTGTCACATCCAATAAGGCCAGTTCAAAAAGTCCTGCCAGGTTTTAAATATGATGTACTGAGCAATCGGATCCAAACAGTAAAGTCTGATGAATATGTGATGCAGTTATTGCTATCAAATGTGGCCATTGTTGGTGGTTGGAATACTCATAAGAGAGAGAGCTAAAACATAAGTGTGCCAGCTAACGTGCTGTAGGTTTTCTTAACATACAAGCTTTATTGGAGTTTGGACTGTACCTAATTTAATCAACTATATGACTTTTGTACATCAGGTATAGTTTGTGTGATTGCAAACTAACTACTTACTTTCATTTGAATGATATATCTGACAATCAATAAAACATATAATGCAGAAATTGTTTCAGCTATGCAATTTCTAAACTACTACTGTACCTGGGAGGTCTGGCTTTCTTGGCTACCTCACAGAACTACCATCTCATAATCTTTGGTATCACAGGCATTATAGAGGTTGGGGTTTGGTGTCAGGTTACTCTGAGCAATCACAAAGAAGCCATGATTATACACAAATTCCTTTAGCTTGAAACAGCGACATTCAACAGACTTCGACAGAAGAGTGCCAGTGACTGGAGACTGGCTGAACTGGCTCTTGCTGTGGTAACTGCAGCAGCTCTCTTGTTCTCTGCTGTACAGTGTTGACGCTCAAGGCTGTGTAACCATGTGTACTACACAGCTCAGATGGTGCAGTAAGCAAAAAGAAAAGAAAGAAAGATCTGAAAGTAAGAAATGCCTATTTAGACAGAGGTTGAGCAATATATAAATAGACACCATTTTTATTCTGTATTTTTGGATGGAACCAGCACACACAGGCCAAAGCAGTTTCCTGAGGAATCAACCACTTGGAGCTACAACAAACGCTGCACTTCCTGAACATTCATCCTATGTTGAACTGCGCTCAACGCTTATGCCACAAATATGCACCTGGTGATACTTTGGGCTGAAGCCTTGCTGATAAACAACTCGGTGCCCTGCACTCAACATAAGCAGCTTGTTCCAAGATCATACATATTTAAATCTATCGGATTCTGAAGATGACAAATTGTTTTATTATTAGTGGATCTTGTTTGTGTTTGAGTTTATGTACAATGCTGCCTTACTTTAACTGTAACTACTGTAAATACTGTGTGTGTCTGCAGTTAATGTTTAACACAGACTAGTATGAACACCCCCATGTCATCCAAGCAGAGCTTAGTGAGGTTGTGGGTGGAAATAAAATCTTAAATATAAGCAGTTAACTCGTAATGGGCCAGCTCTCTCCTGGGACAAAGCTGCACCACTGCAGTGGCAAGTTGTTGGTAAGCATCACAGCACCATCACAGCCCCATGGTTATGTCACATTCACTATCTGTGTGATGTTAATAACCACAACAACAATGCATCAAATATGCTGGGTGGGGTTTCCTTATACTAAAAACAAATATATACCCGGTTCACTTCAAGAAATCTAGTTCATTGCTTTCCTTTGTTTCTCTTTACAAGCAACGTTACACACACCTTTTATGACAATTACACAATGATTTATCTACACAGTACCACTAGTGTGAACCTGGAACACCTGGAACAAATGTTTCTCACCAATTAGTCAACAAGTATAAGTAATATAAGCTACAATTCTGAGTTGTGTGGGTCCTCTAGAACAGAGGTTCCCAAACGTTCTGTGGCCAAGGCACACCAAAGACCAAGCCAGAATCTCAAGGCACACCTGTGTTCATATCCGGGCAAAATCCCCTGTACAACACATAGTATCACTGTTATCACTCTGTGAACATTTATTTAGCCTAGTCCTTGTAAGATAGCTATTCTCCTTCACACTAGCAGAGAGCCTTTATGTGTCACATTCTAATATTTCCCACCGTGCGCAAATGGCTAAAACGAGGTTCGCTTTGACAGATTTTTTTTGTTGTTAATGATTGTTTTATTTATATTTATGCCAAAGCATATACGAATACCTAGTTCATGGGGAGAGTAATAAATACAGTGGCCTTATTATGTAATAGACAACTGTAATTTGTAAATCGCAATACTACTCTTGGTATAGCCTATTCTTTCATAAAATCAAAGAGAAATTCTGCTTTTATTGCTTCTACTAAATATTCAAAACCATATACGAAGAAGGCAGTGAATATTCAGCAGCAGCAAATTTCCCTTGAGATAGCATGATAGGGTTTAGAACAGAAAGGCTCTGTGAGGGTGTGATTGTGTATGTGTAACGAGAGATGAAGATCCATTCTCTCCCGTTCATATTTTTTTGTACACTGTCTGCATGTGTTCTCTTTTCCTTTAACAAAGAACAGCACAGGATGAATGAGTACTGTGGCTATTACGTCTACATGAGCAGTCAGCTTGCACACGGCCTGGCATTAGTTCACAATCAGCTATGCTTAAAGTAGCCACATGCACCTTGGCAAGCTCCTCTCCCACCAATGAAACACTCAACTGCATCAGAAACACGTTCTTTTCTGCAACCCCCCTCTTCTCCCCCAGACCCAATAGTTACATAATAGCCACTTCATTACCACACACGTCACAGGCTACATCAAAACCTGCACCCCCAGAAGCACACAATGGTAGTGATGCAGTTAGAGCAGTCTTGTCTAACAGCACCAGGAGTGCCTAGGGGCCCTCAGTTTTGTCTAACAATGAAAAGCTTTAGGGGACACACTTATGTAAATGCCCCACCAGCTGACTTTTTCCTAAATGAAAAATGCAACCTGGCAGAAACAATAAATAAAGCACACAAGGACACCCCAACTGAGCCAGACAAGCCCCTGTCTTGTGGAATGTCGACAGATAAATAAACATATTTGTCCAAATAGGATGATAGTGAGCTACAAAGGGAAACTATAAAAAGGTGACCCTGAAAACTGTGTTGAGTTTTCAAACATGCAACAGTGTGCACAGCATCCAGCTGCTAAGGGTGAAATGTGTAGGCAAATGAAACTATTAGTACTATGTACTACATATTACACAGTTTGTGTTCAAGAAATAGAAAGTCTTGTTCAGACTTGCTTTTAACATGCGTACTGGGTTATCCGAGTACAGGTGTGAATGCACCCAAGACCCATTGAGGAAACTTTCAGATCTAAAGGCACATTCTTTTAGCAGTGTGTACACAAATGCTTCCTGGGCCACATTGAAGGGCCTCCTACTCAACTGACATCCTCTGTGTAAGTACTAATTTACTGGCTTTGTCCACGACGTCTGAGCTATAGGTAGCTGTGTACGTTTCTGTATAATTAAACATTAGTATTTTAAAAGTATTTCTCATGCCACAGAATATTGTGTTTTGGATGTTATTATCACACTGTCGGTGATATGTCTGTGTTTTTGTTCCTGTGCTCTGCACAGATCTGACACCCAGCCGCCTGCTCTTATCCTCGGCTCTCTGGAGCTCTTTGTGGCGGTGTTGGCGGAGGCCCTCGGGGATATATATTATTACTTTCAGCAGAATGAGGATTAATTAGCTTGCAGCACTTACTAACACAACTTTAACTTTTTTTGTGACAATGCATGAATGAGACTGTAGCTGAAAAATATTTTAAAGCTCACAAAGAGCAGAGCGATTAATCAATACACCCACACTCAGTTCTCTTATGCCATAACAGAATACAGCTATAAATCTTTCATGCATATGCATTTTCTCCTGCTGTCAACAGAATGATATACCATTCTGGGAGCTCTTAGTCAGCTATATCGCTACATATTTATTTATTTTTAAGTCGTACACAATCATACTGTGCAGACATAAACACACACATACACACACACACATACCTTGCAGAAAAAGAGTCTTTGTGGATCTATGAGACGGCTGCCGAATGAGAGGCATATCTAATCCCTATGATTTCTCATTCTTCTTCAAACAGCCCACTCATTAATTAAGAGATGAAAACACTTCAAACGCATGCTCTTGAGTTAGAGTGGCACATCAAACGGGATATTCACAGAGCAAAGCTTTGGAGAGGGCTGTGGTCCTACAGGCCCCTTACCCTGCACATATATTGTATATGTTGTTCCTGGAGAGGATTAAATAAGTGTTTGTGGAAGGGAATCATACATCAACACATTGGAAGGTTTCTGAGGCTGTATTAAAGCACTTGGTATGTTTACTATGACGGGAACTGATGATCAAAAAGAATCTGGATGTTTCTGCAAGTGATTTATTTTGTGATCCAAATTCTGGAGGCTCCTCACAGCTAAGTCTAGGGCTGATATAACAGCTGGAGATGAAGATGAATATTAAATTTGAATCCAATAAGACAGACATTATTGAGTGTGTGTGTGTGTGTGTGTGTGTGTGTGTGTGTGTGTGTGTGTGTGTGTTCAGGAGTTAAAAAGTGTGGAGAGGTCACACTGTGGTAAAAAATCTTTAAGGAGCTACACTGCATACTGTAACCTGCAGGTTGCTTTGAAACGTTAGCTAGCACAAATATATTAGCTGTATGTGAAGAAGCCCTCCACATCACTTTGTTTGTCCTTTACTCTAGTAAGCAAATAAGCGGTTTCTTACCTTCAATGCTGAGTTCAAAGCAGACATGGCAGAAAGACGTGGTCCCTGTATCTGTCTCTAGCTTGCAGACACTGCAGATATTGTCGTCATTCAAATCAATGTTTACAAACTGCTGCTCTTCATCCATTGTGCTTCTGGGAAAAAAACAAACCAGTGAAAGAGAGCACTTGTGTAAATACCAGGAGCTTGCACAACCACCAAGTTATTTTTTTTGCTAATTAGGTCACATAAATAAACTTTTTGGTAGTGTCAGTGGGGGGAATATGTTTGGTTCACACTATTTTTGTTAGAGAATACAGTGTGTAAAAGATGCAGTGTCCTTTTCGACATGTTTTAGTGAGTAATGTTATTGATAAATTGACAAACAACTTGATAAAAAGGTACAGATCATTGCTGACACAGCAGATTGAACAGGACAGTCTCTCCCTGATCACTATGCCAACATGCTATTGGATCCCGTGGAAACAAACAGATGTTATCATAAAAGCATACATTCAAGACTGGACTGACATTTACAATTGGTAATTCTTAGGACTATGGTTTATGTAAAGAGACATATATAGAAAGAAGGGATTATGTATAGTGGAAAAAAAACACATCTGCTGTATGCATATCTATTGTAGGTTTACAGTAAGTGAACTACTCAAAGAGCAGGACCGACATATACAAAACTACCTGTGGGAAACACCTAACAAATTCAACGTGTCCTACTTTACCAATGACATAAAAAAAAAATGTAAATGAAGAAAGAAAAGAAAAGTTCCTGCTTCCACCGTGACAACTATGAACACAAAGCTCTGGCACATGAAAAGCAACACGGCCAGATAATAATGTTACGGATACTACAGGTTATAACTGAGTCATATTGAAAGCTTCTGGTTTCCTGCTGTTTTAGAGAACATGAAACCCCTTAAATCAGATGCAGCAAAGCGAAACAACAACATTTGACAGTGTTCTTCAACTGTGTTGAGGATTATATTTTACATTTCTACCAGCTTTCAGTGCATCAATTCCAAGAAATTCCAGTTAAGACACTATAATACTGCCCAGACTTAGCTGGCGTTATATTGCTGGACACTCAACGGTGTTGCAGAATAGCCTTAGCAATAACGGGCTCGAATTTCATTTTAACTTTTCACTTCGTTGGATTAACAAACACAGTTCGCCATAATGTATTTGTCTTCATGTCAGCAGTTTAAATACCGTAATGCCTGTGGAATAGTTCGACTCAAGGGATTTTTGAGTAACCCGAGTGTCTATATACATACCGTTAAAAACAAATGCTTGCTAACAAGAAGTTAAGCTAGCAGCACACGGGCATCCTCCCGAGTAACGTTACTCTGGTCTGGCTGATTCGTGACCGTTATTTTTGGCGTTGTTAAACAGCGAGGTATCCAACTAAATGAAGGTGTCACCAGTATTTCAGAAGACCACTTTTGTGAAACTCACCTTTATCTTAGAGAGTATTTGCAGAAAGCTATTCCTTTTGTGTGGACCCTTCGGTTCTCCTTTGCCACAGTGAGCACACAAACATCAGAGCGTCACGGCAAATCCAGAGAAGATACAGGAACCTCTCTCCCCTCTCAGTGGAATGACCCACTAGTTTATTTTAGGGGTGAACATAATCCCCAGTAGTTTAATTATCACCGACTCTGTCCATAGTAAAAACACAAACAACAAATATTAATTATTTGTACATGAAACACATTGAATTGCTCATGGTAAAAGATTAGTTTCATTACACAAGTTGTTTCTGACAGCAGTAGCCGTGAATACACCCCTATGGTTGAATCAAGGTAAAGCTTCCTATCGTCATCAAAACATTTCCATGTCAGAAAGGAAGAATTCTGGATTTATGGTATAACTATACAAAGTAATACATTCAAAATAGTGAAAGTAAAGCATTTTACCCCTTGTTGAATAAGTTGTATGAGGTTTCAGACCTGTATTTAAGATGACTCCTTCATCGTAAATAAGCATATTTGTTTTTATTCTCCTTCCCGTGAAGTCACACGTGGGGGAAATCCCGCGAAAGGAACAACTAAAAGCTTTCAGAGTAATTGTGCCACTGAGAATAACCGATCAAGCAGACGTTCTTTTTCTATTTTCTTTTTTGGACAATATATTTATAGGTTTTTTGAAAACATTTTTACAATATGAAAACATTATGGAAGCCACAGGTGAGTACAAAATACTAATCAACAGAATAAAACATACCAAACCCACAAAACACAAGCTCACACTCATACACACACTAGAGGTTACAACAATACTGTGCAATAAGAACAATCAAGAAAATCCCCACAGTATGATGACACCATGCTTTATATAGTTCAAGTAGAGTTCCCAAAAGTATAGGACTGGTCTGCTTTTGAATGTAATATAAGCTACGTAAAGTGTTCTAATGGCATTAAATCAAACAGCACGCTCTGTCAGCATTTGTTGTTGCTCTGTCAGCCTTTAACAGTTTGTCATTTTTTATTAATCTACTGCAATTAAAATGTTCTTCCAGGCAGCATTTAGCAGACATACTTTAAAGCTGTTTGGCAAACTGTAGGCCTATGTTGAACTTACTTTTACTAGTGGTGGAGTGCTATATTTTGAGGTGGGGACACATCAAGGTAAATTTCCCCATTGTGGGACTGATAAAGGATTTGTGATTCTGATCTTAGCTCCCCATCCTTGGCCACAACTCCTCCAAATAAATGCATAATTCATAAAAAAAAAACTAAAAAAAACAATTTAGATTCACAAATACAAAAACAGCCCTTGAAATGCCAGAACTATGTAAGTTTTTATAGAACCTTAACATTTGTAACCCACAGAAGACAATGTGTACCATGATCCTCAAATATTCCACTCACAACAAACAGCGCTGTGCAGATATCACTTTAAACCTATAACTTTTGTATAGGAAATTAAAATATGTGTTTACAGAGTAGGTTATGCATATTTGCAAATCGCTCTGTATTGTTGTGGGTGTGACTTTAATCAACACCAAATAAAAAAGTATATGTTTGTGGACAGTGGAATATTTGTGGATCATTGTACACATTTGTGGATTGTCTTCTGTTGGTTACAACTGTCAAAGTCCAATAACATAATAACGACATTGCAATAAAGCTTTGTCACAGCTGGGAGTGTGTGACTGCATTTTTAATAACTTTTCTTTCTAATTACATTACAAACATGTAAACAGCAACAGCTAGAACTGCAACAACAACAACACCATCCCTTGTCGAGATGTAGGCCTGGCTGTGGAGCAGCCCATCACTTTCCCTGGATGTCTGATACTGGCCATCCAAAGTATCTAAGGTTGTTCTAAAATGACTAAATGTCAGTAAGAGACAACAATACAACATATACAACCTTGTCAGAGGTCGTCATCCATCCACTGATAATTTGTTCTGACGTTGTTGCTAGGCCTATGTGACGCCACATAAGAAACAGAGCTCTGATTTAATTTTTATTCTGCAATTGTTATTTTCAACTGGGTGTTGATTTCGATTCTTAAATATCATAAAGAACAAAATTATCTTTTTTTCTAATATTGAGTGAAGGAGCTATCTTCTTAGGCCTTGAATACAATTTGAAAGTAAATGCCTCTGAAATAATCATGGTCTGCGCTGATATCACAGATAGTGCATTTAGGTTATCAGTCAGTATTTCACTGAAAGGCCATGCATTTATTTCAACTACTGTGCAAGTTCTGCATAGCCCTGGGGACCTGTCATTTACATTGTATAGACATAGCGTCTGTAATGGCAGTTCTGATGGATACAACAATATGCATGTGTCATTGGTCTTTCATTCAGATTGCAATTTGTCTGTTCAGTCTATCCTGTGTGTGTCATGAGCTGTTGTATGTCATCTAGCAGATGGCAATGTCAAATAAGGCCACTCTGCATTTTAATGTATGCTAGACGGCCAACATTATGCAATCAACACGTCACACTGCTCCTTTGGCATACAAGAGCAGCGGCTCCTCTGAATGATTTTTACCTAATGAACTAATCATTTTCACTATGACAACCACTCATGATAAACTGTTGCTGTTGGTGATTTACAAAAAAAAAAATCTAATTATCATCGTAACAAGTTGATTAAAACAGAAGAGCATTGAAGGAGGTCTTAATAATGCTCTGCACTGTGCTGGAATGTCACTCAGTAATGATCACGTACACAAGCTTTCAGAGAGTTTGTGCCACCTCCTGGTCAAACAGCAGTAGCACAACTACCACTTCCAAAACCTTCCTCTTCCTTAGGTTCAAGATGCATGAAAGTACAAACTCATTACAATGATCACAGACCTACAATAAACCGGAATATATATTAAAAAAGCTTGAAATAGCTCTCTCTGTCTGTACTGCTTCAACCCCCGACTTGACATCAACAAATGCTATGAATATAAATGGTTGCACAATGCAGCTGTATCA
Source organism: Cottoperca gobio (assembly GCF_900634415.1). NCBI lineage: Eukaryota > Metazoa > Chordata > Actinopteri > Perciformes > Bovichtidae > Cottoperca > Cottoperca gobio. The sequence continues at coordinate 4,630,083 of NC_041368.1, read as the reverse complement.
CACAGGTTACATACTATTCATGTTAATGTTACACACTGTATATGCCCCCAACATGTCCTGTGGAAGAGGGCAGAAACATAGCCAATAGGCAGGCTGCATGCTCACATTTATTGTATCTGTTTCGTCAAGGCTAAGTTTGTGTGGCTCATCTGGCAGCCTTGGTGTAGTCAGCTGTGTAGAGACCTTCTTTGTGTATCTAAATTACACAATTACACAGAGGCCTTGTGTACGCAGACTGCCAGATTTAAGCTGTTATCAAACAAATATGCAACTAGTTCTATATAGATAATGTTAATACATGGCTGTACGTCCTACTGCCATCCAAATAAGCAGACAACTTAACGTAATGACATAATGACATAATACTTCTTCTACAGATCAGATTTGTTGCAAAGCTAGAATCAAAGGTGCCAAGACTGATGTCATGTGGAGACAGATCCGGACACGTCCCAGAGCTGCTCCATGAACTCACAGGAGGGACACATGTTGACACAGTGGCAGTACAACTGGTTGCTGCGTGGTGATATTCCCCCTCGGTGTGGACTTTAACCTTACAACACTCAGTGATTATGTTCTCAGACTTTCCTGGAACCTACTTTTCCCTCCTAATGTAATTTAGACAATTAATTAAGGCACCGCGTAAAAAGCCAAATTTAACATTTTAGTGAAGGTTAAAAAATGGAAACAATAATTGGCTATGCTGTGGTTAAACTCAGTTCTCAGTTCTGTAGTGTCTACATAACATCAATAATATATGAAAATGCTTTCCTCGTCTTAATCAACCTAAACTCTCCGTCTGGCATGTCTATAGATTATTAACTTTCCGTGACCAATCACCGTATTCACCCTTTGCTTAGTTAGCCATAAATCTTATAATTCATCAATGCTAAGTGCGCCCACATCCATGTTTTTACCCTGACACGGCATCAACATGTTGCAGCTTGCCTCGCAGCTTGAGAGACACAGCCTCAGATCTTGTTCAGCGAGTTCTGTGAGGTTAAAATGAGCAGAGAGAAAAACAGGCCAAAGCACTCTGCATGAGCTTCTCCCAGCAAGCAGCCACAGTGTAGAGCAGATGTTGTTACCACACGCTGTTGCTTTTTGTTTTCCGATCATCTTCAACTGAAATTGAAAGGAAAAGGGGTGGGAGGGAACAACTAAAGAAATCAGTACTTTTTAAAAAGGTTATACTTTGATTTTGGTTTCCTTTATAGAGAGGTCATTAAGAACATTACAGCTATATATTGATAAGGGCCTTGCATCACTTCACTATGTTCTGTAGTTCATGAGGGCTTTGTTGTTAGTCTGTCAGAGCAGTGAGGTGTGACTAAAACTGAAAAGTCCCTTTCATAGTCAAACAAAGGAGGGAGCAACCAGACACCGAGTCTGACAAGAAGGAAGTCTTGCAATCATTGGAGACACACTGATCACTAAAACCCGCCTGTCTAGATAACTGGCCACGCAGCAATTAATAACAAACTGTGACGACATGAATCACTGCTGAAGTATTTCAGATAAACATCACACTAGTTGTTGGTTGTTGATAAATATATTTATAAACGCTTATATTTGGTACAACCACATTATACCATCTATAACATGTTCATACACTGGTTATAAATGCTAACTAAGGGGGTTAAAGTAAAGTGTTAACGCAATGTATAATGTACAAGTCTGCTATTTAAAATGTTACTTAAAATGATAAACAGTCATATTTCCTAAGTTGGTCATATATTTTGTACGTAAAATCTTAATTTACAAAGTAACTAGTGACCATAGCTGCCATATCAATGTAAAAACTACGATATTTCTGAAATGTAGAGAATTCTTGTTTGAGTTAAATCAACAAAACACATTATTTCTCAAAGACAAACTGACTTCCAGTGAACTAAAAATTAACAAAACTAACAGATCAGTTGTTAATAATTATTCACCGCACCATTCCCCAAAACACGTGACGACACATGTAAACCTCAGCGTTACTCAACACTGGCATTTCATTTCACAGGGACACTAATTAACTTTAATTTAATGACGCAACACTGTGTCACCGCCGATCACCTCTTTTGAGTTTGTGACACCAAAAGATTTTGGTCAGCTGGTTACGTCACATCCTATGAGGAAAAATACAGACAACCTTGAGCTTAATGTCTGCCATAGAAAGCACCTGTTGGCTGCTCCTCAGCAGAGTGGAGACTGGGCCCAGGCCGGTTTCCTCCATCCAAGGCCTGTGAGTAATGGGATGGTAGGGACGGACTCCATCTATCACTCATTAGGGTGCGATGAACTGGCTTTATGTTGAAATGAAAAGAACAGAACAGCAAGAAAAGGAAATGACTCATGTATGTACAAGGGTAAACTCTACTGCTCATATTCTCTACTGTGACCTTCTGCACATCACTCATCAATATCTTACACATCTTGTACTATTTGTTTTAATATTTCTATAGTATCTTCTTTACATTTCTATTGCATTTTTTCTATTCTATATTTTCTATCATATATTTATGTTTTTGACTTTGTACTTTCCCTCTATTTTAAAATGTTTACTGTATGCAACAAGCACCAAGGCAAATGTATTGTAAGTGAAAATCTAAAAAACCTTACTCTACTACTGATTCTGATTCTAAAGATTCATTTAACCCCGCTAAAATATCTAATAATAATAATAATTAGTTACTTTTTAGATTAATTGCATTGCTGTAGATTTTTGTTGGGAGTATTTGTTCTTTTTGTTGTTTGTTTTCTTTTGTCCCCAAATTGTTCGAATTGAAAAAGATTTCACTTTTAATTTCTATATTTTAAAACTATAAAACTGCCAAACATAGAATAAACTCTGAAATGATTTGTTGTCGTTTGTACTGTTTCTTTGTTATATCAAAGTTACCAATGATCTGTTAGTATAAAACATAAAGCATTGTATAGGGATTGAAAGCTGCTGCTTTAAATTACCTTGTAGCTTGTTTATTGCAGTCAATAGAAATGCCAGAATGAAAAGACACAACACACAACACCGTAAATTACTGTCTGACACAAACCTAACCTACCAGTCTATCAAACATGACAGCAGTCTGGACAGGAAATGGAAGCTGAGATTAGACAATAGACAATAGCTGAGACAGATCACCAGGCAACAGGCAGGATAGAGTGCTGTGTAAACACCACACAGGCAGTCTCACACATTACACACACACACACACTTTTCTGGTTCTCCACAAACACGAGCTATAAAAATAGGACAATTAAAGCACTAGCCACCCGCACTCAATTTCTCAGATTACGAAAAAGCGAGCCCTTGAGGCGTCAGGGATGGCATGTTGTTTTTAGTGAGTGATGAAAAGTTGAAGTGGTCTAAGGAATTAGCCAACAGGCTGGAATTGCAGGCAGTACATCAGCGCCCCTTATCACTCATCCATCATCTTACAGCCTGTGATCCCCCTCAGGGGCAGTTCCCATGGTCTGTGCCAACCTGAGCGTGCTCTGTGGGGTCTGGAGCAGAGACATAATAATACTCCAGGTAAAGCTGCAGATGCAGACATGCCAACTCTGCCTGACATCAAGGCAGATAATTCCAGCTCACATGCAGGTGGAGCAGTGGCAAGAACAAACTCTCTGAGAGAAACTGACAACTCTGAAACAAGATCTTTCTCCAATAAACCTGCAGTGACATGAGGTGTTGATAGAAAGTTTAAAAAAAATACTTTTACTTGTTTGGAGAACCAGTGCGACTTAAATAATTACAAGCCTGCGTCTTATTTTGTGCTGAGGAGTGAGAACGCTTTTTCATTCTCAGTGTTACATTTACATTTTTAAATGCCTTGATTCCATCAACAGGTTTTTTTCCCTCTATTTTCGGAGACAAAATTGGATTGATTTAAAACCAACAATTTAAATGGAGTGCTTTCAGTAACGATGACATAAAACATTGCGAAACCATATTTTGAGAACACAAAAGGCCTCAAGAAAAGCTAATCCTAACAGTGCAGGGAATAAGCTTTTGCCCATGTTTCTCTACGCCAATCTTTTTTGTGAGCCTTGAAAGGTATTAACACTATGTGTTACGACATCTGTGTTTATGTATTGTTGCACATATGAATGCATATTTTGGGCCAGTAAAAGCCTTTCATTATTGTGGTTATACAAAGTGACACATACGTACTTTGAAAACAGAACATTTGCAGATCATGTTTATGTTATGAATGTGAAAAAAGGTCAAACAAAATGAAAGGTTTCAAATGTTTTAATGGATGATGCAGCACTGATATGTAACAGGTTCAGAACACTGAATGAATGATGATGCTCTGATGATCTACAGCATTTCCCTAATAAGGGTTGTGAGCAACGTTTGTGATGTCTTAAATAAAACTTATAGGCATACCAGCTGCATTCAGTGAATTTGATAATCCTAATTCTGATGCTGGTGCTTGTTACGTAAAAAAGTGAACAAAAAATCGAACATAAAAGAGTATTTATACTTTCTATTCACAGTGTACATATTTACATTAAAGCTTTTCTGACCATTAGGTTAACCTACTGTGCTGAAAGGGCTTATAGTCCATTGCTTATGGAAATTCATGAAGCAGTTCTTATCAGCAGCTTATAGTCCAAAAAAACTCTCTTAAAAGTATGAAGTATAAAAATGACAGTGAAGACAGTTCTGTACAGGCGTGGCAGTGTTTTAGCTCTTGTTAGCAGGGAGCTGAGGAACACTGTGTGCTGCTGGACTTTGGGCAGTCTTTGTTGTTGTGCTCCGTTAATTTCAGAATGACGACTTTCCTTTGGAGCCGCTTAGCCTCCAGTGGTGCGGGTTCAGCTTCCGCTTGCACTGAGCTCTCAGTAACTAAGTCCTGGCAGTCCTGCGGCAGCAGCATAGTGATGATGTCTGAGTATCCACCCTGCACTGCCAGATGTAACGGGCTGAGCCCCTGCTCGTCCGACAGAGCGCCACCACCTGGACAGTGAAGGAGCAGCTCTTTCAGGACTTCACAGTGTCCATTCTCTGCTGCCAGGTGGCAGGGGGTGCGGAGGGCCTGGTTGGACCTATAGGGGTCCGCCCCCTCTTCTATCAACATCTTGACTGTGGCCAGGTGGCCTCGCTGGGAGGCGAGGTGGAGAGGAGTGAGTCCGTTGGCGTTCTGTGCGTGAATATCCGCCTGGTGTTTGATCAAGAGGCGGGAGGTGCTGGTGTGACCCGTCTCTGCTGCCACGTGTAGGGGTGCGTTTAACCCAGCAGACGTCATGTGAACATCTGCTCGTAGTTCAATCAGGATCCGTGCCACTCGGTACTGCCCTCTGTAGGAAGCCAGATGTAGTGGCGTGCGGCCGTCAGACGTCGCCCCATCTACATCTGCGCCGGCCTGCTTGACTAGCAGCTTGACGATGCCCAGATGCCCTTGCCACGCAGCAAAGTGGAGCGCCGTCCAGTTTTCTTTGCCCTTGATTCGAACGTCAGCACCACGGCTCAGCAGCACCCGGATTACGTTCTCCTGGCCGTGCTGGCATGCGACATGAGCTGGCGTGCGTCCCTGGCCATCGGTCTCGTTGATGGCCGCCCCCCGGTCCAGCAGCAGCCGTGTGATGGCCTCGTCCCCGATCTGGGCAGCCCAGTGCAAAGCTGTGTACTGGTCCTCATCCTTGGCATTGACGTTGGTGCTGCGCCGACCAAGAAGAAGTTCCGCCAGGGGCTTTAGGTGCCTCTCTGTGGCCAGGTGCAGGGGTGTGGAGCCTCGAGCATTTGCAAGGTTGGGATTGGCATTGCTCAGGAGGAGGAACTTGACAGCCTCTTCATTGGCCAAGGTGATGGCGTGGTGGAGCAGACTGCCTCCTCCGTCAAGGAGAAGATCCACATCCTGAGGCTGGAGGATCTTCATCAGCTTGGCAGTGTCTTTGGTCCTGATGGCATCACACAGCTTACGCCTCTGGACCTCAGTGGAATCTGGGTGGTAAGGAGGAAAAGGCTTCATGATCATATAGCAATTTTAGGTTTACATATATAAGGGCACGGTCACATAAGTGCAAAATCAACATTGTTGAAAATGTGTCTCCCGTTCACTTCCATTCTAAGTGAGCCAAGGGATCAAAACTCGCCTGCATTCGCGCATGTATGACCGTGCCCTAAAAGTTCCAGTTGTAGTTACTCAGCTCTTACCACATGTGTTTTCCTTCTCAAAAGACAGCGTGATAGAGTCCTGGGAGGAGAAGGCTGAATCCGCTGAGGAGATGCCAGACAGCCTCTTGCAAGTGTTCTCCTTGCTGTGGCAACCGTCCTCCTTTACTCGATCAAAGCTCCTCGAGATCCCAGAATCCATCTGGCTCAACATCTCCGACAGGCTATAATCTTTTTCTGGCAACATGGCTGACCTTGGACGCACCAGCTTGTTATCTTTAACCTGTAGCCAAAAAGCCAGATAAGCATATTTAGACCATTACATTTATACTCAGGTGTGTCGCACAAAGCCACTTCCAGTACAATTAGCTGAATTTAGGTTTGATCCAGTTTGATCCAGCCACTTGAACACATATAGAAGTGTAAAACATCTTCTATCATTCATGAACAGCTGTCACCTGTGACCAGCAGGGTATTTGTTGCTAGTCACGTACACAGAGAACTTTGAGGAAATGACAAAACAAAAACACAGACTAAACAATCAGTCAGTCAACATTCCTCGTTTGTGATTCAACTGTTGTTCAGGATCAAATATTTACACAACATGTGACTCAAAAAGTCATAATCGTGTCTGGAAAAATTAAGAGATAAGGCTCAGTTTAAAAGCTTTTAAGAAGAATAACAGTCATAAACATAAAGCAACAGCATATAAAGTGGGCAATCACTGTAGCCGCTTATCCTCATTTGAAATGAAGGGTCACATGATTCACTATGAATCAATCTTGAGGTTGAGCATTCAAAATCAGCCGTGTGTGACTTTACTAGAAAATCAACACACACACACACACACACACACACACACACACACACACACACACACACACACACACACACACACACACACACACACACACACACACACACACACACACACACACACACACACACACACACACACACACACACACACACACACACACACACACACACGGCTCTTGTCTGGTCGTACCTGGTCACTAGTGAGTGCGTTAGGAGACTCTGGCTCTGACGTTGATACGGTCGGTGTCTTGGTCTCCTCTTGAGGTTTAGAGCAGAGCTCCTCAGCTTCAGATGTGATGTCTGAAAGGACAACAGCGCTTGGTCATGTTTCAGTAATAGCTCGAGTGGAAAGCTTGGAATGCAATGCAAGACAACAATCGTAATTTAACAGCTTAGATTCTTAGTGTATGTTCTGCTCAGTGTCTCGTTGAAGGAACAGGATCACTTAAGTTTCATATTGATTTACTTTGTTTGTTGCAGTCACAACATCAGATTGTCACTACATGATCATTGTGGCCAAAATAATTCACACTAACAGTATCATTAAAAAATTCATCTTTATGGTGTGTGTTTTGTCTCATTTTGATGAATTACAAAGATATGAAGAGAGTCGGGAGTCTGTAACCATAACTGTAAAAAAGCGTACAAAAGGAAAAGTGGAAATTACTTAAGAGGGGCTGAATTATTTACACAATACAATCATCTGTGTATTGTTAACATGATATCAATATCATTTACATCATGGTTATTTTCAATACCGGTATATCGCAACACCTTTGTATATTGTGAGTAGGGAGGCACTATTTACCCTGGAAGCTGGGTCTGGCATCAGGGTTTGTGGTCCAACAGCGCTGCATGAGGCTCAGGAACCCTGCACAGGCTGAAGGTCGGCAGCGTGGCACAGCACCCAGGTCTGGACGCACCCCCTTTACCACTTTCACCATGATCTGAAGGATATTATTCTCACCTGGGAAAATAAATCAGTTTTAATACAAACAATATATCAATATAACTGTTTCATATTGTGGGGCATATAAACCTGATCTGAAGCCTAGTTGTCTGATGAGGACATATGGTTTTAGTAGTAATGCAACATGCTGCAATAGATGATGACATAAGAAGGTGCTGAGCCAGCGCCTATATAGATAGTCAGTTATGCACACCTGTATAACCATCTTCCCATGTGCTCAGATAAGAGTGAGTTAGCAGTGTGGGGAACGCTCTCAAGAGTTCCTACTCTGACTTTTTTTCTATCTGACTGTGGGATCAGCCAATGATTCAGAACAACCAGGTAAAGGCGTTAATCACAGGTACTTTGCCTCCTATTGGAGCCATAATTGCCTTTGGAGGTGGAGGAGGAAGAAGGAAAGGGATGGTAACCAGGCCATTCCTTCTCACTTTTTAATTACGTCTGGATCAACATAGGCGGTGCCAGTAGCAACCTGGAAACCCTCGCTGGTCTTCTAAAGGAGCCAAATTCATTGAAGTGAACTGTCACCTGATACGCCTGGGAGAAAATATACTGTAATAGTCCAGCTCTGCCCAACGGCTTTGGAATTTGCAGAGTAAACACAGACAGCACCTGTGCACAAGTCTTCACTCTAAAATGTAATGATTTATGTTATGGGACCTGCATTTTGGCCCCAAAAGGAAGGCGAGTCCCCACAATGCAACTGTGTAAACAGATTTAGTTCCCAAAACATGTGTAATACATGCCCACATACTATACACATAATTAATATTTATAATAAGTCAAATGTATGACATAACAAGTCCAATGTCCCAGCTAATGTAGAACAAATCACATATTAAGTAAATAATTTGATGTTTTGAACTACAGCAGAAAAACTCAAAACTCTCATGTGCTAATTACCAAATGTTAGCATAGACCGTATATAAGATGCTAACACACGTAACTAAACTGACAACCATGGTAAACATTATTACTGCTAAATATCAGCATGTTAGCATACCATCACCTTAAAGCACCACTAAGTACAGCTTCACAGCAGCAGTAGACTCTTAGTCGTGTAAATGACATGCTGCCATAAATCTTTAAATTGTAAAAACACGAACATGATATTGTTAAACCACTAAAAGTCACAAAATGATAATATTAATAACCCAGACCTATCATAATTAGGAAGTAGTCACTCATCATTTTGAGTCACCATCAGTATTTTGATTACTTTTTTGACTTTCTTGGCCTTAAAGGAAATCCATGCTTTAATCGTACTGCAGGTCTCACCTTGGTAGGGTTTCTTCTGTGTCAGAATCCCCCAGATGACGATGGAGAAACTGGAATAGAGGCAAAATGAAATTGAGAGATGTCAGTACAAAGACAATTTCAAAAAATAATGCTGCAAAAAAAATTGGCATGTTTTAAAATTTGAAGCTGAAATTGCTTATCACACCAGCTCATACTGTATGTACTGTATACATATTGTATACACCAGTGCTGTCAGATTGTCAAACATAATTAAATTGAAGTGACACATTATTGGAACATTTTAAGAAAATGAAATTCATCTCTCTTCATTATGTGAAACATGGTTTCACTCTTAGCTACCAAATCCATCATCCTGATGTGATTAATAACAGTGAGTCAGACCTTGAAGGGGAAAGGCAGACAGACAGCGAAAACCTGCATTGACACAAAAAGATTGCATGCAAACTTCTGAAAAATCCAACCTGTATACATCATGCTTGGTGTCCGACACTCTATCCTTCTCAATGATGCTCTCAGGTGGCAGGTAGGCAATAGTGCCGCAGAAGCCGTCTCTACTGATGTCATCAGCCCGTGACAGGCCGTTCCACCGGGCCAGGCCAAAATCAGATATCTGAGACAGAGAGAGATCAGATAAGACCCTCAAACAGAGCAACCCAGCTGCCTTTTTCTCATGAAGCAACGTGACATTGATGACTAACTTTGCCCGCTGAATGTGACAGGCTGCTAAGCTCCTATTATGTGCACTCAGTGGTATGATGAGGGCAACACAGCCATGTCCCAGCCTGTAGGAGAGGAGAGGCCCTTCACGTTTGTGTTGAAGAGTGCACACCCACGCTCTTTCATGCACACGCACTGACAGAGGGAGCTTTAATAGGAGCTGAATAATCCTGTCGGGACAGGCCCGGTGAGGTGTTTACGTCCATGTATTAAACTGAGAAATGACGGTTCCCACCCATTGCTCTTAGTTCAGTTGAGCTGTTCGGAGGTAGGACATAGGCTGAGAGACACCAGTCTGCCCAGAGCGTGTGCAGGGCTGTCATGTTAGAATGGATGAAGGGGGATAGCAAATCCCCTCATGGCTGAAATGTCTCGTAAAACTCTTTCAACCAGCTTCAAAGCAAAGACAACTGTGATTTGACTTCATGTCAATTCTGTCTTACAGCAACATAAAGATTAAAATTAATATATGATTTCAATGAGATTTCTCACAAACATTTATTATTTTATAGTGTTTTTTTCTAGCCAAAAAACCTTTACATTTGAATTAAAGGCCAAAGTACACGCTATCAAGAGCTCGCTACCTTTAAAATATTTTAAAAAGGGAAATTGTCATCACATTTAATTCACAATGTCTAATTATTTGTTGAGATATATATATATATATATATATATATATATATATATATATATATATATATATATATATATATATATATATATATATATATATATATATATAAAATATAAATGTATCTTCTTTTTTACCATAGTTTCTCTTTAATTGGATTGTTGTCTACTGATCGGTTAGTTTTCTGCTCATTTTGTGTGATTAATGTAGTCATTTATTTTTTGTTGTATTTCTTCTATTTGAATCATGTCAGCTTAGTTTTCTTTCCTTTTGTCCTTAAGTTGAGGAGAGGTCTGTTGTATAAGCTTGTGGCTTCTTGGCCTCTCCTGTCACATTTCTGATGTTTTCATTGTCTCGATTTCATGCAGTCTTATGTGTGGGTAAAAAGTCAAGTAAATGAAAAAAATAACATAAAATTGTTATTACAACAAAAAGATTTAGACTATCATTTACAAAAGATATGTGCACAGTACAAGCTGAATGATTATCACCTTTTTCTGTCACCAATTTGAATGATTTCACTCGATACAGGCTAAAAGAAAAGCCCTTCAGAGTCACTTAAGATGGCACTTTGTGATAAACTTTGTACCTTGACATGATAGTGAGCATCCAGCAGGATGTTGGCCGGCTTAAGATCAAGGTGGAGCAGTGGTGGGTTCATGCAGTGCAGGAAGTTCATCCCCACCGCAGTCTCGTGGATGATGCGGAAGCGGAGCTCCCAGGGCAGCAGCTCGGTGGCCAGCAGGGTCTCCAGGGAGCCGGTCTCCATGTACTCCATCACAAGTCCCTGGGGGTCGTGGCAAATCCCATACACAGGCAGGATGTATCGAAACTTGGCTGCCTCCATCTTCTTAGCCTCCTCCAGCAGCTCTGAACGGTCCCTGGGATAAAAAAGAAAATACACCATGTTAAATTTCATTGGCTTCATTGAGTCTGGCTCTTCTGCTGGAGTGATTTAGAAAAGTGCAACAAACTGCAGCTGAAATGTAGGTTAGCTCGTCTTTAACCATAGCTTCCACATCCATTGACTCTCAGGTGTTTAACACCCTTCTCATAAAACATTAACCCAACGATCATGAGCTCATGCTTTGTTCATGGAGCTGGAATATTTGGCCTAACGTTTGTCCTAATTCAAATTCCAATGTATAACATGTCATCCTTACTGAGCGCCTAGCTAAATGTGCAAAATGTTTACCGGCATTACCCTTAGAGGCTGTGCGACCTCTGCAGACGTCTATAATTCATTTACCACTGTTGTGCTCTTGACTGCCCAGAGGCTCTTCTAAGGCCTTGAGGACATTCCAGTCCAGCCTGGAATGCATCAGGGGTGCCCGGCCGGCTCAAACAGAGCTCTTGTTTTCTGTTGCTCAACCTTTGCACAGCTCTTATCAGTCCACCGGCCCCGCTGGCATACCTCAAACACAACTGTGCAGGTCATTCATGACCTCAGCGCACAAATCTCCAGCAAAGGTTACTTTAAAAATGCCAATCCTCAATGAGGTAAATGAGAGGAAGATATATCACTCAGGGCTGTAGGAATATGCTTTATAAGCAGAATTAGGTGAGCTGTGCTGAGAACTCTGTTTTTCCACCATTAATAAAATGAAATTAGAAGCCTAGGGGTCTATTATGTGCAACGTGTATCAGGTTACTAAAAGAGTCATGTTCTATAGGAGGGAGCCTGCCTATAATTGTCCTTTATAGTCAGTACAAGTGAATGAGGCACAAATCCCCAAATCTGCCAGGCAGGAATAATCAAACAAGACATGGGAGAATAGGCAAGCACTTGTTTGTTAAATCCTTCACCTAATCCAAAATGCTCCTCAGCAGCTCCCCAGAACCAAACAATGTCCCTGCTTTAACAGAGAGGCCCGGTAAGACCGGTTTTACGGCTTCTTTTATTGTCTGTGCTACACAGCGGAAGCCTGCAGCAGGCAGACAAAGGTGGCTTTGAGTCCCTGCTGTTGATGTTATGCGTGGGTCAATGAAGGCTGCAGTCAAATAGCTGTGTGTGTACTTTGCAGATGTTTGGAGATGATGACAACTGTGGTTCAGGTTCAGCAGATGCAAGTTGCACCACAGATTCTGAGAGGATTAAAACACGGAACGTTCTTGTGGGCTAATATTTATAATTTGTCCGAAGCCCACAGATTAACCAAATGTGTGCACACACAGCCCACAGGAATGGAAACTTACACACATTTTGACACAGTTCTCTCACATGAACACTTACAAGAATATATTTAAAACACCCATTTTTTCTTTTTTGAGATATCCATGAAGAGCAAAAATATGAGTCATTGTTATGCAAATTGTTACAGAATTCAAGAGGGTTGTGCAATCTCTAGCAGTGCCTGGAGGAAAGACCACCTTTTGAAATGTACATGTATTTAAATCCGCCCCTCCCTGAGGTCCATAGAGAAAGATGTCACTGTTGATTGGGGAAATCAGCGGTGAACCTTTCATGTTTGGGTCTTGTTAGAATAAGTAAACAGCTATGGCCCTGAGCAATGTGGGCTGACTTTTGGGAAGAATCAACATATCAGTGGTCACTGCAACACAACCTAACTGTGTCTAAATATCTATACATGGCCACTGTTTGCTGCTGTGGCCCCTTTACAGCTGCACTGTGTGCCCAGACTAGCAGCAGGTGAGTCACACATTCCCTGGTGTTCACCTTCTGAGGCACAGTCATAATCTAAGCCTCTGTCTGTCTACTATTTGTCCATAAACTGGACAGGAAGTCATAAAGCTAACAGACAAGAGCTGGATGAAGACAGATTAGTACATCTGGTTCATCACTTTATCAGTTCAAAGATAATTCATGTGGCTTCACAGCCGTGACTTACTTGTCATCCATATGAAGGCAGGGAGGGCACTTGATAGCCAGCCATGTTTTCCACTGTATGTGCCGGACTTTGTATACTTGTCCAAATCCACCTGAGCCTATTTTCTCCCAGCTGTCAAACACAGAGGAATCAAAGGTCCTTAACAGCCCCATATTCCCATGTGGAGAATCCAGGACGTCCATATTCGTGTTGAGAGACCCACCAGCTGGGCAAACTCCTTTTTTATTCGTCTCCAAGGCACAATCTGGGCAAGTGAACAGACACTCTGAACTGCCTGCTTGTGAGTTCTTCCTTGTTTTTGCCCTTGTCAAGCTCAGTGTGGCCCCTCCCTCTCTTCAGGTGAAAAAGGGGTTGGGCCTGCACGGTGCTGTGCCGGGACACAACTTCCTGGTTTTGTAACACAGAAGATATTGAAAGCTTTAACAAGACGGACCACAAGGCACCATGCTGGCTGCCACGGTGTCCTTAGAAAGGTGTTTACAGATGCCCTACAGATCCAAGCTTTCCCATATTTCTGCCATGAAAAGGAGAGAACAATCTTTTTATTGAGCCAGAGCCCATGAACCCAGGAATGTGTCTTATCATTTGTCCCACTGCAGGGTCAGAAGGGACAGCAGCCGTGGAGCTGCGTCCTCTGGTGGGACAGGAGACTGTAAATTATTAATTTCTCTTATCATGAAACAAATATGTAGTGAGTACGCTGACGTAAATGTAATGAAGCAGTAAATCATACACACAATTCATATGTCCTAACTCATACTGTCTATAGATCATTACTGAGGCCGCATAGATGTTTGGGTTTTAAAAAAAACGTGATTGTTAAAGTTTAGCCTTAGGGACTGTACAAACAGGGGGGGAGGGGTCTTTTATTTCCTTAAGCAGCTTCTGGTGGATCACAGCACGGCAATATTCTACCACCATCCAAATCCAAACTCAAAGGCTTTATTGTCATAAGCACGGCAGCTACAGGGTAGTTGTTGGCAATACAAATCTTTAATCCCAGGCTCCTCCGACGATGCAGTGCACTATAGGCCTTCCAAAGGCATAGGAAGAAACAAAGCAGTGCAAGAAGAAAATGCAGGAATAAGTCAAACATATACATATAGAATAGAAAAAGATAAACAGAATGTAGAATTAAATACTGTATGCTGTGGTGAATGAATGAAAAGGTTGTAAAAACAGATGTGTATATGTATAAATATATAATATATGAACAGGCAACAGACATTATGGTATTAACATGTAGTAAAAATAAATGTACTTATCCCCGGATTACACTTTATAAAATATGACTTAGATCAAATGATGCTACAGTCTGATATGAGATCAGAGGTTTGACTATCCAGCAAATCTAATACCTGAGTCCCACAGCTGGGTGCGATGGAGAACAAATGCCATCTTTTTGATCTAACTATCTAATTTATTTTACAATAAATCTTACAAGAGAAGAATGAATCTGTGATCAGAAGAAGACTGTCATCCCTCTGACCTCACCTTCCCACCTCATCCTTTCATGCAGTCCCTTAAGGATCTCTTTTGAATTGCTCAGTTATGTGATGACCTTTTTAAGTGATTCCACTGTTGTACATGCATGTCAACATTTTCTGATTGAAAATAGAAAACAGTATTAATTCTATCTATGAGTAAATTGTGTTTCTCTAATCCTGGCATTAGAGAGGATGCAATACAATGTAATGCATCTCTACCAACACAATCATTTATTCTGTACTGTTGTTTGCTTCTGGTGATCAGCAACTGAAAAGCCTATCTCTCTGCTTACCTCTACTTTACCGGAATAACACATGATCTCATAATATCACCCTCCTCCTCCCTGCTCTGCAGACTTAAGTAGGAAACTGGATGGACGAGGTATTAAAGTGTAAATATGTCATCAGGGAGGCTGTTGAGACAATAAGCACATCTCATTGGTCCGTGAGGGATGATTCAGGGCAAATCTAATGATAAACCATCTCATAAAACTAACAGATAAATCAGTCATGAGATAAAAGAAAGCAGTGGTGGAAAGTAACTAAGTACATTTGGTCAAGTACTGTATTTTGAGATACTCGCACTTAAATTAAGTACTTTATACCTCTACTCCACTACATCTCAGAGAACAAATGTTGTAGTTTTTGCTGCACTATATTTATTTGAGAGCTATAAATATTAGTTACTTTTCAAATGAACATTTTACATACAAAACATATGATCAGTTTATAAAATATGATCCATTGTTACAGATTAAACTGCTAAAAGTAAATGAGGTAGTTAAAATGAGCTCCAGCTTGATTAAAGTACAGCCTACATATTCAATAGTAATGGTCCAATAATATGATAGATTAACATCGACAGTAGTCATATTTCATTATGAGTACTTTTATTTTTCATGTACAGCACATGTTGTATCTGATGCTCCCGTACTTTTACATAAGTGACATTTTGTATGCAGAACCTTTACTTGTAATGAGTATTTTTATACTGTGGTATTGCTACTTGTACTTATGATGATTGTAATACTTCCTCTACCACTGTCAGTATTTTAAAAACACACATAGCATTTTCAGAACGTCATACAGTAAATCTCAGCGTGTGGCAGCATGCAGCTCAGGTATGTGCTGCCATATTATTTATAGAACATACTCTTCCCAATGTATTTTGTTCTTCTCATTTGTTTTCGTGCAGCTCATGTTCAGGAAATGTTGTGATGGTTGTTAATGAAAATGTAATTTATACTGTGCAGCTGACTTCATGTACTTCTGATACTGTGCTCCAAAATGAGTGTAAGGAATTCTGGATGAAGGTTTTTTTCCTAAATCTTGATCATTTGAAGTGTTTTTATTCTTCACTGTTTCTCCCTCTGTGAGCAAGATGTAGCCAGACTTTAACGCCATCTACTGGAAGTTTCATATCCAATCATTTCATTCTATGATAAGACTGAATGCTGACACCGCAGTAATGACATATATTAATAAAAGTATAAGCATAAAGATAAAGCTAATTTGACATTCTAGGGAAATGTTACTAATGTTAATAAATGTTTTTTTTTTATTTGTCTGTGAAGGTCAGTGCTGGGTTACAACTTCTCTCCCTGCTCCTAAACCAGCGGTGTTCAAACATTAAACAATAGATATGGAGGGTGTGAAGGCCATGGCTCAACTGTGGTGTGCTCATGCACGAGGTTTATGATTAAGTGAAATATTCTGTTCAAGATTAGACATCATATTTCTG
>NC_041368.1:4571003-4608503 GCF_900634415.1 Cottoperca gobio | reverse complement strand
AAAAATGTCATGCATTCTGGATTCATTACAATCAACTGAAATATTTCAAGCCTTTTATTATTTTAATATTGCTGATTATGGCTTACAGCTTAAGAAAACTCAAAAATCCTATCTCAAAAAATTAGAATAGTTCCTCAGACCAAGTAAAAAAAAAAGATTTATAACAGCAAAACAAAATCAAACATTTGAAAATGTCCATTAATGCACTCAGTACTTGGTTGGGAATCCTTTTGCACGGATTACTGCATCAATGCGGCGTGGCATGGAGGCAATCAGCCTGTGGCATTGCTGAGGTGTTATGGATGCCCAGGATGCTTCAATAGCGGCCTTTAGCTCATTAGCATTGTTGGGTCTGGTGTCTTTCAGCTTCTTCTTCACAATACCCCACATATTCTCTATGGGGTTCAGGTCAGGGGAATTGGCAGGCCAATCGAGGACAGTAATGCCATGGTCAGTACACCAGTTACTGGTGGTTTTGGCACTGTGGGCAGGTGCCAGATCATGCTGGAAAATGAATTCCTCATCTCCATAGAGCTTTTCAGCAGACGGAAGCATGTAGTGCTCTAAAATCTCTTGGTACACAGCTGCATTTACTCTGGGCTTGATGAAACACAGTGGACCAACACCAGCAGCTGACATGGCTCCCCAAACCATCGCTGACTGTGGGAACTTCACACTGGATTTCAAGCAACTTGGATTTTGCTCCTCTCCAGCCTTTCTCCAGACTCTGGCGCCTTGACTTCCAAATGAAATACAAAACTTGCTTTCGTCTGAAAAGAGGACTTTGGACCACTCTGCAACTGTCCAGTGCTTCTTTTCCATAGCCCAAGTCAGACGCTTCTTCCGTTGTCTTGAGTTCAGAAGTGGCTTGACCATGGGAATACGGCTATTGTAGCCCATTTCCCAGACACGTCTGTGAACAGTGGCTTTTGATACCTGGACTCCAGCTTCAGTCCACTGTCTTTGAAGCTCTCCCAAATTCTGGAATCGACTCTTCTTCACAATGCTGTTAAGGCTGCGGTCATCTCTCTTGGTTGTGCAGCGTTTCCTGCCACATTTCCCCCTTCCAACAGACTTTTTGTGGATGTGCTTTGAAACTGCACTCTGTGAACAGCTTGCTCTTTGAGACATTTCTTTTTGTGTCTTACCCTCCTGATGGAGGGTGTCAATGATGGTCCTCTGGACAGCAGTCAGATCAGCAGTCTTCCCCATACTTGTGATTTAGTTTACTGAACCAAGCTGAGTGTTTTTCAAGGCTCAGGAAACCCTTGCAGGTGTTTCGAGTTAATTAGACGATTCAAGTGATTCGTTGAACACCCTACTAGTATACTTTTTCATGATATTCTAATATTTAGAGATAGGATATTTGAGTTTTCTTAAGCTGTATGCCATAATCAGCAATATTAAAATAATAAAAGGCTTGCAATATTTCAGTTGATTTGTAATGAATCCAGAATGTATGACATTTTTGTTTTTTTAAATTGCATTACAGAAAATAAAGAACTTTATCACAATATTCTAATTTTCTGAGACAGTCCTGTACTGTATTCAAACCCCAATAAGCTCCCAAAACACTAGCTGAATGCTAGCTGTACTGTAGAAACACGTTTAATAAGTTACTCTGTCGTCAGGCATCATGTTAACATAGGGTAGGAATAGGTTATCCACTCGTTATCAATAAATTGGCTGTAGGGTTCACCGTCAGCCGACATAAACATAACGTACCTCTAACGTAGTCACGTACTGTATTCACGTATGTCTAACGTAACATAACTTATGTGTAACGGCTGCATATCTTATGAAGCACACGTTGGGTACGTCCGAAAATGTTGAACACGTTCTATTTTCCGATCCGATGACTATTTCTCGTATATGTTTCCGTCATACGGACATGTGGGACAGGCCCTTTAGACTGATCACATTGTGTTGCTTGTAGAAAAGCCATCAGCTGCAGACTAACAGGCTCACTGGTGTGAGATGTGAGGACGGTCACCTTGTGGCTGACATACTCTCCTTGTGTTACCATACAAACTAAAATGATATGAAGATAAAAAGAACAACCACTTCAAAAAGGTATTTTGTTTTAAAAATAACTACAAAAACTCCAGTTTTTTTCCAGACAGTTCAACAACAATTACAGTTTACAGCATTCAAAAATAACATTTCAAGAGTTCTTTTAGGAATATGCCATCCATGACTCAGCACATAACCTGGTAGAAGTGTTCTTACTGCACCAAATGTGTTTCTCCAGGTTGGTACATTTTCATATTACATTTTTTGAGCAGCAGATTTATCTTGAGAACATGCATTGTTTAAAAGGCTGGTAAGGCATTTGAATGTTCAACATGTTGCTTTGGTTTGAAATGTAAATCTTCCAGAGGAGGGTCTGCGATTTCGGCTAAAGTACCATTTCTGTCTCTTTTTAATGCTAATTATTAACAGCCACTTTGTTTTGTCAGTATAAAAAAAAAAGGAAAAAGAAATAATTACAATTCCATTCACTTCCATGGGGCTGGAGAGGCATCAGGGTGACAGTGATCAAAGCTTTGTACAGTTTGATAAAATCTACTCTACTATATTACAGCGTGTGAGGTGACCAGCACCTCCAGTCTCTGCTCTAGTAGCTGAACATCTGCTGTGCAGAGCTGCTCTGCGAGGTGGGCGGCTGACTCTGGACGGGCCGGCCTGGCTCTCCCTGACCCTGGGCCTCCTGACTCTCCCCCTGAGCCCCCTCCACCATGGGGGTGACCTGGCCGCCTTCAACCGCCGGAACAGGCCTCCAGGCCAGAGTCGGGGCCTCCAGCTGGTGGCCCATGGGGTTGACCAGAGTGGTGACGTTGATGAAGTGGGCGACTGATTGGGGCGCCGTGCCTCCACCAGGTCCCACAGTCTCTGGGATGAGCTCGGCCGGCCGGTTGTGAAGCATGGCGGAGCCGCTGACGGTGTCGAAGGTGACGGTGAGGATGGAGTTGTCCAGGCTGAGGGGCCGGTCGCTGGCAGTCAGGTGACCCACGGCTACGGGCTGCAGGCTGGTGAACTGGGCGGCGGGGTGGCTGGTGACAGTGATGTTGGTCAGCCCCACCGAGCTGTTGGGTGAGGCTGATGGAGCGCTGGGGTCGGCCAGGACCACCACCTGAAACAGCAGCACGTCATACATATGTATTTATAGAGACACACACACACACACACACACACACACACACACACACACACACACACACACACACACACACACACACACACACACACACACACACACACACCTTCAGTCTTAATGACTTTAAGGTGTGATGATTTAAATTGCTTGATTACTTTAAGAACACTTTTTGAGTTTGTAAGCAACACTGTGGATACATGTGAAAGACGTGAAAGAAATGTGCTCTAAACTGTACGCAAACTGTAAATGTATAAATGAGTTAATAAAATTAGGAGGACTAATAACACATTTGTTTACAGTCATGTGATCAACAATGTATTCAAATCTGGTAGATATAATACATTGCAAGCGTACATCACATTACTTTAACTGTCCATTGTGACTTAATATAGGATGTTACCCCTTTCTTGAGGATTCAATAATATTGATAAAAAATAAATGTAATTATTATATTACAATATGTATTATAATGATTTGGTTGATTTTACTTTCTTTCAGCAGTTTTACTGTTTTTACTAATGTTTTATTAGATCTGTTCAGCTGCTGCAAAAGCTGCTACACGTGTCATCATTTACTGTTAAATTAAAGTTTAATAAATATGTATATTAAGTCATATTTTCTGGTTAATGTGATCGTGTGATGTTATGACATTTAGGTTTTATTTAATCATCACCCTTTTGCAGGGACATTTTATTACACGTTGACAACTGTTGATATTAAAATCAATCAACAAAGCAACAAAAAGAAAATCAAGCTCACAGTAAAACAGAGCCACAACGGTTGAAGCTTTACTTTACAACAAATACAAATCACTACTGCTTCTGTGCGTTTTTATTTATTCTGCTGGCCATCAGCAGGATGTGACCAGCTGCTGTCTCTGGGCATTTGACACTTCACAAGAAATGGGATGAAGTTTTGTTTGCTGGTCTTTGAAAAAGAAAAGAGATTGGACAAGTTATTATGACAATAAAACCAGAACTTAAAAATCTTCCTGTACCTGTTGGATACTCTGCACCGCAGAGCTCGTCTCAGTCTCGTCTCCGACGATGACGGCGTTGAACTCTGCCATGGGCTCGTGCCTCGCATCCGTGAAATCAACGTATTCGTCAGACTCCGAGAGCTCCGGCTCAGTTTGAACTCTCTGCTTCTTCTTGGGGTGTCGGGAAGGTCGGCTGGACCTCTCCTGAGGCATGCCGTCTCTATCCAGGGTCAGAGTGGGCTGAGGGGGACGGTGAAGTATCATGAGAACATAGAATAAGTATTATTAATATTATTATTTATAGACAGTGACAGGAGGATTTATTCATTGAGTCTTCCTGCAAACACAAGTCATAGTAATGGTACACTGTACGCCTGAACGTGATTCATGGGATTAAATGTCTTTTCTTAATAAATAAATAAACTTTCTTTAATGAATTTAAGTGTCAGTGTGTGTGTCTCCCTTTGTGAGCGGCACGCAGGAGAGCCAACACTTTTTTGCCTGCAGTGAAAACGTTGGATTGAAGCAGAATATTTTATGTTAGATAAACATGTTGAGAATTTTGGAAATGATTACATCTCTCTCTACAGTTGGACTTTATCGTTTCCAAACATTATTGGAAATGTTTGTATCTAACGAGTCAGAAGGAAATGCTACGTAACCACCACTGAAATCTAATTATTACAATACTACAAATAGTATAACACTGATAATATTAGTGTAGACTAATCTTTATCTGCAACTGAGCAGATATACCGGCTTAAAACACAATTAATAAACGTGCACGGCCCTACAAGTATAAAGAACAGAAGGGACTCATTGAGTTTACTGACTAAGTGACATATTTTATGGCTATTTCATATTGCATAACAGTAACAATACAGAACCACCGATACATTGCACAATCAACCCAAACAGTTTGTGTAAAACGAGCGATTTGAACAGATTATTTCCTGTGAATATTGCGTCAGATATAATTTTTAGGGATTTTTAATACAACGCTCTGCATTAGGTTTGTTTTGTTTGGAGTTTTTAACAATAGTTTTTGACAAATTCAGTGTTTGTTTGTTTTTAGTTCTGTTGTCTCACTTTGGTTGTTTGAACTGTGCACTTTTCTAATGCAGGACGAGGATGTTTAGCAGGGAGGGAAGGCTCTGTGTGTAGCAGCTTGTGTCTTTATCGTGAGGTTTTATTTTAGTTTACATCATAAATAATAATCTAAACTTTAAAATGAACAGTTTCATACATTTTTCTTCACAGAAATGAATGAAATGTTGAGATAAAAGGCAGCAGTATATATATAATATAGTCTTTCGCCCCTCCAATGAAGAAGAACCCCTGTG
Source organism: Cottoperca gobio (assembly GCF_900634415.1). Lineage (NCBI taxonomy): Eukaryota > Metazoa > Chordata > Actinopteri > Perciformes > Bovichtidae > Cottoperca > Cottoperca gobio. The sequence continues at coordinate 4,603,024 of NC_041368.1, read as the reverse complement.
AAGCTTTGGCGACCGACCCCCAGGCTGGGAACCAGTGGCATCAACATCTTTTTAGCATCAGTCTCTCGTTGCGTTCCACAATATACCACAAAAGTGAATTGTGATAGAGCTGCACTCTAACCTGCACAATGCTGATGGACGAATCATTGATCGTCGAGGGTTCCTGAAGATCATCAAACTCATCCATCCTAACTGACACCACCTGGAGGCACAAAGGAGAACAAGGACACTTAGGATTTAATAAAAGCAACTGGCCTGGGCGGTAAAGCGTTTCCCAACATGACTCACCTCAGGGTGTTTGCGTCGCAGATGTCGGTTCATGGAGGCGCGGGTGGAGACCTTGGTCCCACAGAGGTGACACGACTGGGCCTCCACCTTCTCGTGAGTGAGGTGGACGTGCTTCTGCAGCATGTACTCTGTCAGGTACTTCTTATCACACGTCGCACATGTCCACGTCTTACCCACTGCAGAGAGAGGGCACTGGGTCAGTCCTCCACTGATGCAAACACTGCAGACTACTGGCTCTGACCTTAAAGGTAAACTCACAGACTGGTTTCTACTTTTGGTTTTACATTTTTTGCAATGGAGAAAGAAAGACATGTTTGATAAATGTTGGAAAGGATGGATTGAGTTTATGAACCCAAATAGAACTGATTTCAGGTAGCAGAGCACCAGTTGTAATGTAACTGGTGCTCTGCTACACACACACACACACACAGTTTTTACCTTTTGATCTGTATTATGTAAATAAAAATATGTAAAAAAGCAACTTAAACGTCTTTACTATGGAGCCACAAAACTGGCAAGATTGTCATAAATATAACTAAATACATCAATAAAAAATATAATTCAAATGTTTTACCTGCATGTTTTTCTTTCTGTACATATTTAATGAGCATTGTTGGAGGGAGCCTGAGATCTAACTTTTTCATTGGCAATGACTGCTTCTCTGTAACTGCACATGACAAAGAACTTGAAACTTGATACTTTTCGCAGGACTGCAGTGTTGCAGTGTTTAGTGTTGCATAATGTCTGGAAACAGAGGGACTCATCTCCTTCTACACTCAACACAAGACCTTTTACTATATGTTGTAAGTTTCTGGACTTTTTCTACTTCACAAGTTTAGGAATTAAGAAATGTAGTATTGATGTCATCTTTCCCTCTCTGTTCCCAAAGAATCGTTCTCCCCCCCTCCCCCTTCAACCTTTAGTGCTTTACAGTCCTCTCATTTATGAGTGACGTTCTGTTTCTTATCTTATCGTGCGTTTTTATTCTGGCTGCTGAAATCGTGCTGCAGAAATTGGTTCTTGTCCAACCATAAACCACTCCAGTTTTCATTTCAAATGACAGGCACCCATGTTCAGCTTGTAACGGTCTTGTAATAGTCAGAGGAACAGACTGAGACGTGTGCATCAGGCGGGTTTTTATCCAGACACTTGCCTGTGTGGATGAGCTTGTGTGTCTCTAGAGTCGTCCTCTCACTGAACGTCTTTCCACACAGCTCGCACATGAAGTCCTTTATTCCTGCAAGCAAAATGTCAGTCACATGATGTGCTTTGTGTTTGTCCGTGTCACATGTAGCAATCACATTCAGGATACATCATTAGTCTCACTTTGGCATTCCCTGCTTGTACACAGAGCTGTTCGGAAAGTCGCCGCTAGCTGCAACTCGATTGGCTGCCTCGATGTGAGCACTGTTTGAATTTGTCAAGTTGTCACGCTCTCTCGTCGCACAGGTATCCCAGCATGCTTTGAATTTCTCTTTGCCAGTCTAGTTGCGTACAGTGGGCATGCACCGCAATGCACCATTTGCGCCACGCCCGGTTGCCTAGCAACGGCCATTGTTTAATTAAGACGTCTTTTTCATCCATTTATCTGTAATCTGATTACACCGTCACATTGTGGGGACGACATTCCCCATTCCGTAAATTATTACATTTTAGGTTGAAGACCTAGGGTAAGGTTAGTGTTAGTCTCAAGGAAATATAATAATAATAATAATAATAATAATAATAATAATGCTACAAAGTAAAGGAAATCAAGGTGGGGCCCAGGCAGTTGCCCACCGTGCCAACTTGTGTGGGTGATTCCTTGGAAACACCACAGGCCGAAGCATTCAGCTCTTTCAGAACAGATGTGCTGAACGGGCACTGCACGAGGTCATTCAATACCTTTTTTATATTTCTTTATTTTAGGGCCCATGTCACATGTTTAATGGTTGTACAGTTTATTACTGAATTAACGTCTGTCTGCAATTAAATAAAGCACCATTGTAAAAATGAATAAACTTCATAATTGATCAAAATAAATAACTATAAATGACCGGTTTGCAGACGCCGAACTGCGTTAGGAGGTAAACATGACCCTGTGGCGGTTCCATTTATCTAGAATGCATCTTTAATGAATCAGTAACACACACTTTGACTCACCCGTGTGTCTCTTGTAGTGTTTCAGCATGTTGACTTTCTGGGCAAACTTGCGGTTGCACTCCTTACACTCGTACTCTTTGATGCCCTTGTGCAGCTTCATGTGGTGCCTCAGAGCGTGCTTGGTCTTCATGCCTGCACAAGAAAAGATTTACTCGTACTGGCGATGATGCAAACACCTACACATTGAGAAGAAAGTAATGAGCTGTGTGATCTGACCTTTCCCGCACTCTGCACACAGGAAGTCCCGGATGTCATCGTGAACCCTCAGGTGCTCCTTCAGCATGTCCTTCCTTGCAAATGATTTGCCACACTTATCACAGCCGTGGCTCTTCACCCCTGGATGACCACACAGACACACGCAGACACTAAAATCACCAGCAGAAATATAGAAATGCTTTCCTGTGTCTTCATCGTGAGTCTCTGTGTGCAACTTGTTGTTACAGATTACAACTTGTTTTTAATGTCATAAACCCTCACCTTTTTCTTTCTAATAAATGTGACGCATTTATTTATAAATGCGTCACACATTCATATTAAATTTCCATCTAACACAATGTACCAATAGATCTGGGAGGCAACCCTATTAACCGTTTAATAAACTTCCATTAATGGGCTTCACAATCAGAGAAACTTCAGATCTTGCTCTGTAATCTTCTCGTTGGAAACTTTTCTTTAGTTTTAAAAGCAATAAGAAAAGTGCAGTGTCAACGGGAACAGCTGAAAACTCATGTGTCAGGGCTGAAGGTGTAGCTCACAGCTAACTCACCAATAGCCCCATGGCAACATTATACTTCCTGCACTACGGGAAGTGTAGTTCCAAAACTCAAAATATGTATATCACAGACAGAAGTAAGAAAAAGAACAAGAAAGTCTGTGCCGACCATCTTCACACAGATCTTAACAGCCCCCTCCTGCTTCAACCATCATCCCCGTCCCCAAGAAGCCCTCCAGCACAGGTTTGAATGAACTCGTCCCCTCTGGGAGGACACAGGAACAGTTTCTCTGATGAACAGTAGCATCAGACACACTGTTAATAACCCTGTAACACTAAACATTTGACATTTTATTTTATTCATAAAGATTTTAAGCTCATTTTTAAAGATCTGGAGAAATCATCTGTCGGTGTTTGTTCTTGCAATACCTAATTCTACGCACTTTGCATTTTCAATGACGATTTATTTTATGGTGTTTTATTTGAGTGTTGCCTCTGTGATTAGTGTCCCGTCTGTAACTTGTGTGGTGCTGTTACCATCTGATCAGGTCTCTCTTGAGAATGAGACCCTGTGTCTCAATGACATTTTACCTGCATAAATAAAGACTAAATAAAACAAACATCCACTGAACCTGTAAATACTCACTGCGCATAAACACGTTCGCATCATCACTGTCAAATATAAATATATTATTTCTGTATATTCTGCCACCTACACCAAGTATAAAAGCGACCTGGGACATTAATCATTCCGTATTTATTCCAGCAACCTTCGCACCACTGTAGAATAATCACTGGTGTTGCTTGCTGTATACTGTATAACATATATATTTTTATATTTATTTCTGTACATAGTAGTGAAATGTGTCCATTATTCACCTTTGTTGTCCCGGTCTTTGGCCGTGTTACTGTGTACATTGAGAGCAACACAGTATCGAGGTCATATTCCTTGTACGTGTGTCTGATTCTGATTCCACACGGCTCTTATACACAATATATCCTCTTTCTATTGATACACAGATATTTGCTGTGTCTTGAAAACATAAACTGTCATTTTAAATTGTATCGTAGTCATAAAAGAACATGCACGGAACTAACCCTTTCCTAAATATTTAGCTCAGGAAACTTCAACATTAAGTGGTTAAGGATCGACACGTAACGGGACAAGTGACAACATTTAATACTGGACATTTGATCCCAGGTTGTTGCTCACCAGTGTGAATGATCTTGTGCCTTTCCAGGTTACCAATGCTGTTGAATATTCGGCCACAGATTTCACACGGGTGGATGTACCTATAGGACAGATGAGCAGAGTAGAAATTATTGTTAATTTTACGTTTCAGTTTCACTTTGAAATGTCCCTTTCTGTTCCCGTCATACTTTCAGCTGCAGAGCTACATCCTGACCTGAACTGTCTCCGTAGTGATTACACTTAGCGTGCAAATGATTAGCAACACATTCAAAATGCATTCCTCAACACATCTGCTTCTCTTTATCTCCATCTCCTCTTTTGCAATCGGTATATTTGAAGACATTTAAAAAAGGCTTTCGCTTGGACTCTCCTAATCAGCACACTTCAAATGAGTGTCTGTAATATTTGGTCATATAAACCTCAGCTGACATTCTTGTCTCCATCCTGATCCATTAACTCAGCCTTGATTGGACAATGCTAGACAAACATATAGAGCACAAGCGGAGAGGAGGAACATGTTTGTGTGCTTACTTCTGCACTGCAGGGTCAGGCAGCTGCTCTCTGTGGATGACCAGGTGAGCATTGTAGGTGGCCTTCAGTGCGAAGCGTCGGTTACAGATCCCGCAGCCGTAGCCTCTCTCCTTGTGCTGCTCCAGGATGTGCTTCAGGTACTCTTTGCCCTTTGCAAATGACAGCTAGAGACACAGAAGGCTCATGAAGTTATATTACGTTAGGTTATTATTATGTGCTCTTAGCTGTATGAATCAGACGGCCTTGGACATGTTGATGAACACTCTGCTCAAGATAACTGGGGAAAGACAAAACATTGTATTCTAAAATGTGCTTTAACTCCCTGAATTGTTTGGACATTTTTACACGTTCATAAGATAAAGAACTTTACGTGTGCATGTGATCTCCATGCCTGTCAGGACACAGCTTACTTGGCATTTCTTGCAGTTGTACTTGTAGTGCTCGGGATCTTCTTCCTCTTCATCATCGTCAGTTTCGTCGCTGTCGCCTGCTGAAATGCCGATCTTCTTGATGAAGCACTCTCTCTCCTGCTCGTCCATTAAGGCTATATCCTGGAACAAGCACAACTCTGTGATTCAGCTCAATGACAGCGAAGATCCAGAGAAGGTGTCAAAACCTAATTTGCTGAAACATGTTTGATTCAAGGTGCTATTTAAAAACCAGTGACAGCACAAAGCAGTCAATAAAACAGGATTCTCAAATGATGAATCACAGAAACCACAAGAACTCCTTGAGCATAAAGTCAGAAATGTTAGGCTGATCCAAGGAATACATCACTACTCCTCCTCCATAGCCTGGAAGAGCAGGGGACAATGTCGACTTACATTCACCTGTTACATTACACTGCACTTTCATTGGCTGCCTGAACCCTGTAAACGTAAAGTGTCATGTTAGCTGATGACTCAGCAGAACTCCTGGACGTCTTTAGCTCAGTGCATATGCAGGCGCAGCTTTGTAACATGGTTGTGCATAAGAGGCAGAAGTTTTAGTGGATTGAGTGTATAACCGTACCGTATACCGTTTTGTTAAAATCAGCCTGAGATCACCTGTTGAATCAAACAGAGGTGGAAGCAAGAGTACTCTGCAATCATTAAATTATATATACAGTATATATAACCTCCAAAACTATTGGAACAGCGAGGTCAATTCCTTTATTTTAGCTGTACACTGAAAACAATTGAGTTTGATATCAAAAGATGAACATGAGAGAAAAATAATCAGTCTTTAAGCTTCCATTTCCAGGTATTTACATCTAGATCTGATAAACAATTTAGGAGATAGCACCTTTTGTTTGAACGCACCCATTTTTCAAGTGAGCAAAAGTATTGGAACATGTGACTGACAGGTGTTTCTTGTTGCCCAGATGTGTCCTGTGCATTGATAATTCAAACAATAAATAGCACTGAATGTCTACTCTGTTTCAGCTTTGGGTTTTGCCTGTACAGACTGCATTTATAGCTTTAAAGGTGTAACCAACATGAAGACCAGAGAGCTGTCTATGGGAGAAAAGCAAACAATATTGAAACTGAGAGAAGATGGAAAATCAATCAGAGCCATTGCACAAACATTGGCCATAGCCAGAACAACCATTTTAAATGTCCTGAAGAAGAAAGAAACCACTGGTGTACTGAACAACAGACGTCGAACTGGTAGACCAAGGAAAACCTCAGCAGTTGATGACAGAAACATTGTGAGAACTGTAAAGAAAAACTCTAGAACAACTGTCAGTGACATCATCAACAACCTCCAGAGGGCAGGAGTGAAGGTTTCACAATCCACCATTCGCAGAAGATATTGGGAACCAAAGTACAGAGGCTACACCAGAAGATGCAAACCACTCATTAGCAATAAGAACATGAAGGTCAGATTAGAATTTGCCATAAAGTACAGCGACGAGGCTCAAAAGTTCTGGGACAAAGTTCTGGACTGATGAGACAAAGATGAACCTTTGCCAAAGTGATGGAGAGGCTAACGCGTGGAGAAAGAAGGGATCAGCTCATGATCCCAAACACACAAGCTCATCTGTGAAACACGGTGGAGGTAATGACATGGCTGGGGCTTGCATGGCTTCTTCTGGGAAGTCTACAGAAACATTTTGTCTGCCAACCTAAAGAGAGATACAACCAAACTGATCGGGAGATCCTTCATCATGCAGCAAGACAACGACCCAAAACACACTGCTAAAACAACCAGGGAGTTCACCAGGGGAAAGAAGTGGAAGGTTTAAGTCAATCTCCAGACTTGAACCCTAATGAGCATTTTACCTGCTAAAGAGGAGACTGAAGGGAGAAACCCCCTGAACCAAACAAGTGAAAGAGGCTGCGGTGAAAGCCTGGAAAGGCATCACAAAAGAAGAATGCAAACGTTTGGTGATGTCAATGGGTGGCAGGCTTGAGGCAGTTATGATGTCAAACTCAATTGTTTTCAGTGTACAGCAAAAATAAAGGAATTGACCTCGCTGTTCCAATAGTTTGAGGGGACTGTATACTTATTTATTAGCCAAAAAAAAAAAACTTAGTTACTACATGACATCATGCCTCATTCCAGACAAGGCTTTCTAATGTGTATCACACACACACACACACACACACACACACACACACACACACACACACACACACACACACACACACACACACACACACACACACACACACACACACACACACACACACACACACACACACACACACACACACACACACACACACACACACACACACAAAAGTGAGCGACAGAGAAATGTCTGCGTTTGTTCAGCACGAGTGAAACAGCCTCCTCTCTCACCTTGAAGTGAACGTGAATGTGATCACGAAGTACGTCCACACGGAAGAACTTGCGTGCGCAGATCTCACAGGTGTACTTCTTATCACCGTGAGTCAACAGATGCTTGTTCATGTTGCTCCTGCAGGAGAACACCTGTGCACAAAAACACACATATGCACGCCACGGATGAAGTACTTCGGAACAGCCAGGATTTGTGTGCAGGGCCATGAAGCTTTGCTCCAGTACAGAGTGCTCACCTTGCCACAGATGGGACAGGGTGACGGCTCCTTCCTGTACCTGGTCCCCTCTTCTCCATTGACCTCCAGCTCCTCTCTCTTCATGTGCTTTGGTCCTGTAGAGATGCATTATGGTTTTAGTTCAGCAAAGAGCTTAAAAGGCCCAACAGGATAAATATGGTGACACGCAACTAAAGGTGTCGTTTGAGCTCTCTGCTGTTCTGTATTTTAGGAATGTGAAGTAGTCCCATGTTTCTTGAGGAAATTCACCTGAATTGTGAATGATGCACCTCAACACAAAGTGACATCTACATTACCCGTTCTTAAAACTAAATGAAGCGTTGCTCTGTGCTCCCGCGGGACTCACCCACGCCGTGCCTCCTGTGGTGCTCCTGCATCACATCTTTGCGGTAGAACATCTTGTTGCAGATTTCACAGGAGTAGAGCTTCTCGCCGTGCTTCTTCTTGTGCTTGGAAAGGTTACTGTTGGTGGAGAAGAACCGCGAGCAGATATCGCACTGGAACGTCTTGTCGTCTGGAGAGAGAAGAAGAAGAAGAAGAAGAAGAAGAAGAAGAAGAAGAAGAAGAAGAAGAAGAAGAAGAAGAAGAAGAAGAAGAAGAAGAAGAAGAAGAAGAAGAAGAAGAAGAAGAAGAAGAAGAAGAACCTATTATGGATAAGACTTCGCAGGGAGACATTTTTAAAAAGGAGAGGAGATAACTTCATATTAAACTAAAAATAAAAGCCTGTCCGACCTGTTCGACAGTTGTGGAACTTTAAGGCATTTTCCAGGCGAAAGGATTTCTCACACGTGTTGCATTTATATCTGTACTCCTGGTCAGGCTGTTGGGAGCACATTAAAATAAAACACATTAATACAATAACTAGCAAGGGAAGGAAAAGGTCCGGCGCTGACAGCCTGGAGTGTTACTCACCATGTTCTTGCTGTGCTTGTAAGAGATGTGCTGCTTTAGACTCTCCTTGCGGCTGAACAACTTGTCACATTCATCACATTTGAACAGCTTATCACCTGGGAGAGTAGACGAGAATATATTCCTTAATACTTTACATCCACCCATTCCCGATGCAACTGCATTTCAACTATGTGATGAATTCCCTTCGACTCACAAATCTCCACGTACGTACCATGAGAGCGGACGTGTCTGTTGAGGTTGCTGCTGTTCTGGAAGACCTTGTTGCAGAGGGAGCAGCGGTACACCCTCTTGTGCTCTCTGGTTTTGTGTCTCTTCAGGACCGGCCCGCTGCCCGCAGAGCTCAGCAGGCTGCTCTCTGCTGCCTCAGAGGACACTGACTGGGAGCTCTCCACCGAGGGCTTCACATCTGAACACATCAGGAATCCAATGTCAAATTATCATAATAATAATAATAATAATAATAATAATAATAATAATAACAACAACAACAATAATAATATAAACATTGTTTGCATAGCAACTGTTAGGCAAGAAATTAAGCACAATATGCTTTACAATAAGGGAAATAAGACATAGAATGAACATAATAATAATAATGGAAATAAAGACAATTGATATTATAGTAAAAATAAGATAAAAAAACAAGAGACTTACTAAAGATAACAACACATATTGGCAGATATGTTCATCTTTTCTTTAAACATAAACACTTTTGCCAAAGACCTTAAAGCTAGTTACTGATGATACTGTATTTGATGGAGATCATATTTTACAGTTGAACCACAAACTTCTTTATATTCTTTATAAGGACAGTAAATATAGGTACATTAAATGTTTTTCTCTCCACAGAACAGCCATGCTAGCAGCTGAATATCCTCCATCTCTTACTACCTCAGTTACATATTAGAAACATTTCCCCAGAATGCCATCCGACAACCTCTGCAGAATGTGCCTGAACCTGTTGCAACTTGTTCCTCTCAGAGTTATGAGTTACACACGTCACAAGGCAGAGTGACAGTGATGGTGATCGTGTGGTGATAGCAAGCGGAGGAAAACGTGTATTATATTGTGAAACGCGACCACAGTGGAATAACTAGTGTCTTTTTCTTTTGCTCTCTCATGGACCGACACAAATACAGACCTTTTAGATCCTTTACAAGTGTTCATCTCAACAGGATATCAAGCCTATCTTCACAAACTTGCTCCAGTAATGTACAAAAGTAGATCTCAAAGAACCACTTCTAAACTGTTAGGAGGGATAGAAGGATAATATAGTGAAGCCAGAATAATCGTGTAATGAAATATTAATTTTGTGGCATGCCCTATGTTATGTTACATACGCCTGTTATGCGTCTGAGGCTGGATGTTTATGCTCAAGTCTGACTGTATTTTCTTCCTCACCTTTGTTTTTGCTTGCAGTAGCTGTAGCTCCGGGCCTGCGTCCCTTCGCTCTCCTCCCTCGGCCCTGCCCTCTCTTGGGGGCCGGCTGAGCTGCGGGGCGGTCGCTCTCCTCCTCATCGGGGCACGCCAGGCTCTCCTCCTGGGGCAGGTGCGGCTCTCCCGTAAGCTCTGTTGCTGTTTTCACTTCATCGAGATGACTCAGCATGTTGCCTAAGATCAACAGAAGGAAGTAGGGGAATTAGAGCGTGTAACAATGACTCTGCATTTCCTCAGCTTAGAGATGTTTTTAACAGTTGGACTTCCTGCCCTGATGGACTCACTGTGAAGAGGAACAGCTGAACACTACCATCTACAATGTAAAGCGTAAAACACTCAGACATGACCCTTAACATAGCTTTCCTCTTACTGAAAGCAGAGGACATATCTAAGCTGGACTGACGGAGCTGCTGGGTGTTTTAAATGATCCTACCTGCATTGTTTTCTTCAGTCACGGGGGGCACGTGGGCTTCACCTTTCTCTGAGGTCTCGGTCAGCTCTGAGTAAAAGAGAGAAAAACTATAAGACACATCTCACACTGTCGCCATGACACGCTACAACAGCCTCAGTCATCTACCTGGTGGAGGTGCTGATTGAAGTAGAGGCTTAAGCATGGGCCTCTCCATCTTCTTGGCATAGAAAGCTCCATACCAGACCCTCAGCTCTGTTCCTGGCAGCACATCCTGGGAAACAGCAGGGGCAAAAGGTAAGAACACACAAATCTCCTGTCAGAAATTAATGAGCTGCACGACTCAATAAATCCGTGAAATCTTGGACCAACAGCAGCAGCAGCCCTGAAAGGCTCAGATTTAGGGTGGAGCGACGCACCTGAGAGGTGTTGAAGTACACGTCATCGTCCAGCTGGTAAGCGGTCAGATTCTGGCGTTTGTGGTCGGTGGCAGGTCGCACCAGCATCATCCAGTTGCAGTCTTCTTCACTGCTGGAGTCAAAACACACCACCACAGCGTCCTTCTGGAAGATCTGCTCAATGGAGGATCGAAGGTGAACAACCACATCCATCTATTGATGACATAACAGAGCAACAAGTGTTTCTTCCTAACGAAGAAGACTGTGCAACTTTAAAAAAATCAGGCCATTGTACTTTTTACGCAAACTTAACCATTTTAATGTAAACTGCCTTTTTTTACAGGACAGTACCCATTCGCAGTAACCCGACCCGGGGAAACACATTTCTACTAAATAAAATCAAAACAAGTAGATACAAGAACTCTTCAGGGTTCATCAAGCTGCACCTTAAGAGGGAACACTCCTTCCTTCTCCAGGTGGGGGACCCTCTTAGCCTCAAAGGGCCCAAAGCGGGTCCTCTTGACGAGCCGGCGCAGCACAAACACCCCCTCCTGCCCGTCAGCTGCCTGCCTGATCTCCAGGCTGTTCGGTAGAGACGACCTGATCCAGGAAAAGAACAGCGTTGCTATGAAATGGCAATAACACAAAACTCATTACATATTATTTCCTCAGTACTTTATCTGGTGTTATGGGAATACCATAACTCTATTATTATTTCAGGCATTTCAAAATAAAATGTGGATTTGCCTGAAGATCCCAATTTAGCAAGTGTGGGATGGAAGTGCCAGAGAGTCAACCATCTGCAACAGGCTCTTTACTCACTCTCTTTTCAAGGTCTATAATATTCATAACATGACACTAGTAAAGGCTTTGTATTTTCATTCCCCCTCTCCTGAGTAGGATAGAGTCAGGCTCAGTTTACACGTCTGTAGCTGACTGACATACATGCTTTGAATCTTTCTCTGGTTGAATCTCAGACAATGAACTTAAGTTAAATGGATGGATGGAATCACTAGTGAAGTTCAGGCACTCACCGGGCCCGGCTGAGGACGTAGGAGTCCTGGACGGTCACCAGCGGTCCCAGCTCGGGACACTCGGAGTCATGGTACTGGCCACAGTCCTCGCACCCTGCCACACACATCACACCTGTCAGTCACCACAGCCCCCTGTCACACCTTGTCAGTACAGCGAGAGCAGCTAGATTCATACTCACAGATGAACTCATCTGGCGTCTGCTCAGCCATTATGCCAGCCTACAAATAGAAGGGGATATCATTACACTATACATGTCATTTATAGGAAACTGCTGACCAGCGATCAAGTCCCACACAACGTCTAAGAAGAAATTGCATTTATATGAAGGAACTACTTTTACGAGAGTGTATCATAATGTAGTTTAACTACCAAGCCTGCATACACATATTACCTGGGACACTTCAGCTGCATTGCATGCATCATACCTCCAGGCTAAACAGTAGTGTATTATCACAACATTAACTGTTTTTTAGTAAAAGCGATACAGTTGGGGGATGCATATTAACGTATGCAGTCCGGGCAGGACATGGGATCCAGGATTTGAGTCGCTCCCAAACTGTAGCCGGGTTTTAACTCCGATCTGAGCGGCTCCTCTTCACTAAAATGTAACAAAGAACAGTCGGCATGGCGGATGGACCGGAGACACAAACCACCAAACCGGAGTCGATGCTCTTCAACGGCCAGCAGTCAGCAGTGGAGGCGGCGCAAGAGAGCCCCGAGCGAACCGGACAAAGCAGCTGCACCTTTACTACAAAACTGCGTCGCCATTTTGTAGGAAACCGAAGTACATGTACAGAGAAACACGTTACCTTTTCTGCTAAAGACCCTTCATTTAGCAAATCCTGACTCCGGGTTCCAATCCGCTCCAGAAACGGCGCAGGACCGGAAACTGAGCCGAGTGCATTATGGGGAATGTAGGCGCGTCAAGAATTTATATAAAGCAACTAAATCAGGCATTGATTTCTTATTTATTTTTATTTAAATAAAAGATACAAGTAAATGTCCAGAAGTGTTATCAGCGAAATGTACTTAAGGTAACAAAAGTTAAAATAATCATGCGGAATGGACCGTCCAATGGTATTTTATAAAGTTAGCACTGATGCATTAATGTGTGCAAATTATTGTTGTAGCTGAACAAGGCACAGCCACAACCAGTTGGAAATACTTTATAAAGAAAAAAACCTTTACTCTTACAAAGCTATTTCTCTCTGTAATTGAATCTTAAGAACATGTTTCAAAAACAATGTCATATATATATAGATTTAAAAGAAATGACAAAATGAGCATCATGAAACAAGAACAATGCAGACAACACTAGAATTCTGAAGATAAATTCTAGATTTTCTTGTAATATGTATGCACGTACATGTATGTGTGTGTATATATATATATATATATATATATATATATATATATATATATATATATATACACACACACACACACACATATACACTGTATATATATTAATTTTTTACTTTTTATGAAACAAATATGATGAATGATGACTCAATTCCATTAAAGGCCTTTTGGGATTTGTTTTCACTGAAAAATGCATCATGTGCTATAACTTAATATATTTTCTATATAAATGAAAATGAGAACCTAACCCTCTGTAGAAGTGGAACAGCAAATTAACATGTACTGATTTACAAGTCACAGGATCACTGGGGAGAAGCCACTACAGCCTGGACATTCAAAGTGGCACCACATTCTCAGTAATTCAATCAATATTTATTGCTGAAAATGAATTAACTCGATGTTTATTAGTTACAATCCCTGCAGGGAAATGACTGACATACTGCCACAACAGCTAAGTCGGACTGTTTCTGTGCACAGAGCTGATGCCACTAAAAACACATCAGGGAGTCGCTTTTCAATCACACCCAGCCCTAAAGCTTACTGAATGCATAACAGTAGCCAATGCTTGCAGGCTGCCATAAGCGAGGACTCTGAAGCAGCGCATGATTAAACAACCCGTTTCCCCATCCCTTCCTCAAGAGTTTAAAGGCGACTCTGTCTGAAAGGTAATCGAAGTGATCACATCTCTACCATGTAATGTAAATACCAAGACAAAGACAAGTCACACTGTATCTGCAGGACAGTGTCATGAACAGCAAGTGAGTGTTTTTAATTCTCAGATAGTCTAATAATGTAAACACTCAGTTAACAGATATGTTATGTGCATAGGCTTCTTGAACATAGACATTGCTGATGGTGCAGGAACACGGTGGTACCCTCGTCTCTCAGCCGTTCAGTTCGCTACAGTCCTTCAGTCCTCTGATGTGATGGTGGATGCAGCCTCGGGAACCAAAAGTCACAAGTCAACCTGTGACATCATCCTCAGAATAACGTTAAGGCGATCTGTTAGTTCTGTCTGTCACTGCTGCATCCATTCTCTGATCACACTCGCTTAAGAAGAAACAGTAGTCATGGTGGACAGAAATGTCTTCAACAAGTTGCTCACAAAAAGAAAATACAATCATTAGCTGGTTAAAATAAAGTAAAAAGCAGCCAAATGATTTGGTTGCTCCCAAAAGGTGTTCACACTCTGTTGTTCACGTGTTCAAAGCTACATCTTATAAAAACAATAAAACATCCAATAAAAGAACGAGGATTTCATTCGGATGAAATGAGCGTAGAACAAGTTTCGTTAGTACGTAATGCGACAAGTATGGCCGAGTGTAACGTCACAGTCCCTGGATAAAGGTTCATTCAGTTCCTTTTTGACACATTAACAACCCTGCTGATAACAGTAGTGTACAGGAAGAATCCTTTTAGGAAGACAAAGGAGAAAGTTGCATATCATTTGAAAACACTCACTTATAGCTAGTTTCATGTTAGCCACAGTGTCCTTTTGGAAGATTAATAACTTATGTTGACAGCTGGTGTTGCAGGATAACACGAACTCTGTATGCCAATCACACATGACTGGCTCTAAAACCTTTGTTAGACATAAGCCTGAAAGTTTTGCGGATAGCATAGTTTTACAGCTTTTATATGCACATTACATACAGCGGTTGTTCTGATCTTGTTTTATGTGGAATACAATTACAAGGATTTTTAAATGAATTGATATAAATACCATATTTCATAGTATTAGTGTCAAGAAGTAGTCGTATTACTATGTCCCATTTGCACCGCTCGTGCATCCCTTTGTTAATGTTTTCAACACTAATCTCCATCACAAGAGCAGCTCCCGTCATTGCACTTTAACTAAAGATACTACAATTGTGCAAATCATACAAATACCACTCTTCCGTTCATCTTTGGTCCTGTTGGTCCACCGTAGTAAATGTACGGATTACAGCAGGGAGAGTTTACTCTTCACCCTCAGCGTCAGTGAGGGTGAAGGGTTACAGCCCACACCAGTCCCTTCTGTTGGGTAACAAGGCCACAAAAGCACTTAAAGATTTCAAAATCTTGGATAAAAATCAAATAAAAGAAACATGCAAAATAATATCCTCTGAAATACCATTAATCCAAGACGGGAGACCTTCATTTACACATGCACGCACTTGCTTTTAGTGAATATCTGCTTCTTATAGGAAGCAGGAAATGGCAGTAAAAAGAGGATATCTGCGCAGCTTTCCTATTCACAATGCAGGAGCCCCAGTATGCAGGTCGGGAATTAGGGGGAGGAAGTCTGCCAGTGCAAGTTTGAGGTGGAGGTGATGGTAGTTGTTGTAGGAGGGACCGAGGTGCGAGGGGGGGGGGGGGGGGGGTGTCACGCATGTGGCTCCCCCATGGAGGTAGAGCCGTTGGCTTTGCTCTTCTTACTCTTGCGGTTGAGCATGCGGCTAAGCGTGGCAGTGCGGCTGGCCCGCTCCACTGCGGCAGGAGACTCCAGGTAAACCAGGTCGTTGTGTGACTGGCTCATCCCCGGGTCCTTGCGCTGGTGACGCCGCCGGAAGAAGAGCTTGGCACTCTTCTGAAGGAAGCTGCCTGTAGTGGAGGCAAAGCACAGGAAACATTCAATGTGCTATCTTAACACAAGTGTCAAGATGACACCTCTCGAAGCTAAATAAAACTTTGGACATGTAGAATATTCATTGGAAGCATCAGCTCAAGCAGCAGTGGCACAGAATCTTTATTAGGTGGAAATTGTGGATTATTGATGGTAATAAAATCTGGTATGGACGGGAGAGGTTTGAGAAGAAAGTATTTAAATATTAAACGAAAAACCTCTTTCAAGCTTTGAGAGACAATCAGACTTGGAAAAGTGTACCAGCAGAGAGCAGCGCTCCACCTTACTGTAGCATGAGGAGTTCCTGGGTTTTGCTAATATCTGTGGATTAGATGAGGTTCATATACAAAAACACACCGAGCTGTACCGAGTGTCACTGTTTTACATTCAAAGCTTCCATTGAGTTTTCTTTCTTAAGCTTTGAATGTCTGTCGTCATATCGACTGTCCCGTTGCTACAGGTTTGTGTTCAGCAAGTGGCAGAGGAAACTGTTTTTTTTTTTAAATGTTGCATTTGAAAAGCTGAACGCCAACAAATATAGATTATAGCAGAATATTTGGTTAGATAAAAACATAACGTAACGCAATAATTACACCTTTTTTTGCAATACATTTCAACTCTTGGACTTTACAACTCTCTGGAGTTACTGGAAATGTTTGGATCACACAAGTCGGAAACAATCCTACGCAGCCACCACGGGACTCTAATTCTACTAATAGTATAATACTAATAATATTAGTGTAGCCCAAATCTTTATCCGCAACTGTGCAGAAATACTGGGTTAAAACATAAAGGATAGACATGCAAAAAAAGAAAAGAAAACTAAAGTTGTGCAGCATTCAAATGTCAACATTATGAATAAAGCTTCAAACTATTTGGTGGAGTCCTAATAAACACTGTGAAAACTAATTAATGACAAATGAAGGTGACGTCAGTATCCTCCATACACAACATCCTACAGCAGGCTGAACAACATACTACACAGCAACTGTTATTGGTATAGCAACGAGAATATGTTTGATCTCCATTATGT
The DNA here is from genome assembly GCF_900634415.1 of Cottoperca gobio. Taxonomy (NCBI): domain Eukaryota; kingdom Metazoa; phylum Chordata; class Actinopteri; order Perciformes; family Bovichtidae; genus Cottoperca; species Cottoperca gobio. The sequence continues at coordinate 4,585,945 of NC_041368.1, read as the reverse complement.
GTGTAATATTGTAATCAAGTTTGCATTGTGGTATCCACAGTTATAATGTAGTTATAGATTGAAGTAGTGAGAAAGCCCTCTGTAGGTCAACTGTTCCTTCTATGCAATACATCATATTGCAAGTGAATATTTCAAAAGTATTCACAGGACTTGGTAAATATTGTGCAGCCACACAACACTTATTCTAAAGTTCTAAAGTATAGCGACTATATGATTTGCTATTATTTGATGGATTTCACATGAACTTAAAATGAATTCAGACATTGCAGACAAACTATGTTATCTACTGTACTGACAGGTAGCAGATACTACACATACTACACATACTACAGGACCAAGGATACTACAAGTAACTTGTGGAATAACTTACTCATCTGGACATAATGTGCGCTTAGCACTGCTCTCCTCTAAGACGGCAGTGATCAAAAAGGAAAGGTTCAAACGGTGGGAAGGAAAGAGAAAAGAACAAAAACAGACTGCATCACCATTTGTCAAGTTCTGGCTTTAAGGCAATATGTTTTGGGAGAATTTTAAGTATGATTTATGGAATAATACGCCTATAAAGACCAGATACGACTCCATGTCCACAGTTACTCGTGGCTTCAGGTAGTCAGTGAAGGGGATGGGAGGACATAGGACTTTGTCACAATGAGTTGATCCGAGGTGAATTTTTATTATCGGGATAATCGTGAATATTCTCACATCAGTGATTTGAAAAAGGAATTATCACACAAGACAGAACAAACTGAAACATTGTTGCTATTTCTTTTATTGAGCCTTGATTTATGCAGGGGACCTTATGATTACCTTATTTAAGTTTTGTTCTTTTTAAGATCTGTGATACAATAACATGAATTGTGTCTAACCTAATTGTAAGGTAAAGTGACTCCAGAATGTTTTAGTGCATATTCTTTATGATAATTGGGATGATATTGGGAATCGCAATTATTTTGGCCAGAATAATCTTGACATAAGTTTTCGTCCTGTGCCTGGTCAGTGAGTCCCTCTGTGACCTCTCACCTCTTCTCTTCTTGCAGCTCGCCTCAGACACGCACATGGAGAGGGAGGTATGGTCGAGTTCCTCTCCGGTGTGGCTCTCCCAGTCCTCTGGAGGCCGGCCTATTCCACTGGGGCCCCCCTGCGGCTCAGACATGTCTGGAGGGCTACTGGTCCCGGATGCAATCGCTGTGGTCACATCCTGAGTGGAGCTGCTTTCCGACATCGAGGCGTCCATCGCTGCAGCGTAGTCCGCCATCAGAGCTAGCTCATCATCCTGAGACAAGGGCGTCTGGTGACATTAAACACAATCTCATTTTTAAACTCAGTTTTAGTAAAAATCGAGATTTCCTGGTTTAAAGTTTGCATTTCATGCAAATACTTCCTCTCACATCATGAAGGACCCGACGTGTTGCATTGGCAGCTCTGTGGACTTGTGTTCACCGCTCCTTTAATGTCAGTTGGAAGGGAGGATGGCAGTGGGTTCAGTGTTTTATTTAAAATATGTTTCTTTCCTCTGTCGTGATCAACAGGTTAGGGGACACAACATCTTTACAAAATGTTGCTGTAAAACTGATTTCCTGAACAAGACGCAGTAGAGACTGGACAGTCCTTGGCTGTATGACACCCCATATATTAAATAAGTTCAACTATTCTACTAAAGTGAAACAGTATAAAACACCATTTAAGAGTTCCTCTGGTGCTGGAACTAATCCTTACTTTGGCGATGCCGGAGATGATGATGGTACTCTTCTTCACGGGGGACTTGAGCTTCTGCTTGGCCGACTGGTGGAGTTGTCTGATGGCGGCCTCGGCCACTGGGTCCGTGCCATTGAGCATGAGCAGCTCAGTGTCGGAAGAGGACAAGGCCTTGCTGACTGAGCCCCCCAGCATAGAAGCCTGCTCGGACACACGCCGCTCTGACAGCTTGGGCTTGTTGAGCACCGCTTTCTGGGCAGGATCTGAGGGAGCACAGTTAGCTTCACCGACTGCTTCATGGGTATGACAGAAAGATTCTGGTCGGACTTATTGTACATTCTGTACAATAATCACAGCTTTTAGCAAAGTGGTGATTCTATATGCAGGGATTTAATACAAATTATATGGATTCAAATACTAAAATAATTATCACAGAATAATCTCAGCATCAACATGTGTAGCTCCATGAGCCCGCATGTACTGCATCGTGTCTATATATCCATTATGTACAGAGATGCAAGTAAGAGAAAAGATTCTGGTGATCCATTTTCTAAATGTGATATCAATTATTTTCTCTGCTTTGTGTTAAGGATAATCTTTCTAAATGTCTTTAATGTTTTGTTTTCAATCTGTATAACAGGTGGGAAAAAACTGACATTTTGCCAGGATCCTTTTTCTGAGTTATATTTGTTCTTCTGTTAAACAGGCGGGAAACAGTTTTGGCTGGTGATTGTTTTTTTCAGTATCACTTTTTAAATTGTTTGTTGTTGTAATTCTCCTTTTGGCCACAAGAAGCTGAATTGCACCACTCCCTTGTGTTCTAAACAGGACTAAAGCTTTCAGGTTTTCTTCCAGGTGAGCTTTAATTTCTCCATGCACCCTAAACACAAGGAACATATACTGTGAGTTAGCAAGTTATGAAACATCATGTCTATATTTTAATCGTATTAATATATGAACCTTGCATTTAGAGTACATGGAGAAATTATAACTCACATGGAAGAAAACATTAGTTTCACAGATTACATGTATACTGTTCAGATCAGATTCAGAAATGGATCACAAGATTTTTCTCTCTCATTCGTCTCTCAGGGCTTCCATAGTTACGGGACACGTCTTCTCTGAATAAGACTGTCATCTTAGTCAGTGCTGTGTCGTCTCACAGTGGTGCTGTACCTATGTTGAGTCCAAGAGGGAGGGGTCGACCAGGCTTGCTCTTCACCGCGGTGATGGTGGTGACCACCGTGCCACAGGGCATGACTGTGCGGTCCATCTCCACCCTCTTATTGGAAGCCGGGGTGGGAGGGTGCCAGGACCTCAACTCACTGGGCTCCATGTAGGTAAACTGAATAAAACAGTTCCCCCAAGTTAATATTCTAACTTTGTGCAAATGAAAACCTCAGATTAAATTAAAATACATCTGTTAATCCCGATCTCAAGGTTAACTGGGAAGATGATCTTACATCAGTAGTAAGTGATCCGGTCACTACGTCTTTGGTCACAAGATCAAATGTTTGCTGTCCTTTGGGCTGCTTCTTTACCAGATCAAAAGGCACCGACACCTGACCAAGTAATGAATCTAAAGAAGGAAACACAGACTTAGAACCAAGAACATGTGAACACAAGAACTTGTCACCATGATCAATAAAACTTACTTTCTTGAGGTTGTCCATTATTCATTAACAGAATATTGAGCTCTTTTGATCGTCCATTCAATTCACTGGTGAGAGAGCAAAATATAATGTTCAGGAAAAGAAACAAAATGCATTACATATGTTGATGGAACGCATAGAAAAACTAAACCAAACATCGACTTCACAGAAAACAGTGATTGTTGCAGTGCTCAATGGTAAAACTTACAAGATAAAGGGCTGGTCCCAGGCAGGATTGATTGTGTTCTTCAACACAGAGGTGTTAAACCTCTGTGGAGGGTCGTCTAACTGCATCACACACACTGGATTCATGCTGCCTACAGACACAGCAGGAGACAGTCAGCGTCACCGGAAAAACTCGAATTACTGCTCACGGTTGTTTGCCTCGGCCAAGTTACAGTTTACATCCATGTCTGTCCAAGATGTCATCACCTCATAACTTGATCCTAATAGACATGTTTGTGAACAATCATAATGAGGGTATGTTTTTGTGAGTTTACGGCCAAAAAACGTGTTTTGTGACTTTAACCAGCAAACTCTAATCGGTTCATCCTTTAGTCCATGTGGACGGTCGTGCCACAGTTAAAGAAATTCCCCACAGGCATTCTGGAGATATTGCGTTTCACGAGAGTGGGACGGACGTAAGTACGCACGGAAAGCCTAAAACATTAAACCCCTGACCTCGCCGGCATAAAAGTGTGCGATTCAAGATCTAAATGCACATTTATTGGAGAATCTTGACAGCAGTGCAAGATTACATTTTGCTATAGTCACTTCTTGTTTCACAAAATGGAGGTCAGCGTCCGCTGTAAATAATGAATTATGCAAAGGTTAAAGGAGACTCAAAGTACTGAGAGCTTTTCCTCAACACATGTGATGAAGCCCATTTCATGGAGCACTTAAACTGAACTTTATTAGCCAAAAGCCGGGCTCCAATACTGTGAAAGCACGGTGTCTCACTGAATACAACATCAGCATAAACCTTAAAGACAGAGCATCCACTGCAGCAGCAGCAGCAGCTCAGGATCTGGCCTCTCGCCCACAGTAAGTGTCACGAGTGAAGCTAAGCTAAGTATAACTGTTCCTCCCTTAAAGGACGGAAGATAGATAATGAAGTGTGGAACTCTGTGTCACGTCTCTGCTGTACAACATCAAGTCTGGCCTGAATACTTAAGGAGTCCTGAAAACCGCTGACTCACAATTGGAGAGTGACTCAGCACAGACACTACCAAAACAAAGTTGTTGAGGATGACATTACGGTCTAGGACCAGACAATCATTCAGCCTCTCAGAACATCTCGTCCTCTAGTCTCATGACATTTCACACTTGTTCATTTTTTCATATGCACTAGGAAATTGAAGTGGTTGAATGAGTCCTTTAAACAAACTTATTTGACCATGTAAGTTACACTGGAGCTCGTGTTCGGTCTGTGCAGGACGTCAGGTGAAGAGGATTTATTGAAGAAGGCGGATGGATGGAGTTAAGATGTCCACAGACAACCCATGGAGCTCATTATTGTTTTCTTTCAGCTCTATATGATCAGCAAAGCCAGTTAATACTGGCTGTTCCTGTTGTTGCCGCCAGTCAATAATGCTCAACGACACCCCCATCCAATCAGACGCCCTGTCTTGTTACTTCTGTACAATGTATTTTCAGAGTAGCTGTAAGCTTTTGACATATCAAGCATATCTTTTTCAGAAGTGTAAAACTTATTAATTTCTCTATGCAGTCTATTCAACTATTATGTACTCGCCACTTTACTTCATATGTTCTTTTGCTGCAACAAGGTAAATGTCCCCGTTGTGGGACTAATAAAGGATTTCTGATTCTGGTGAATTGATTACAATAAAGCAGAGTTACTGCGGTGGCCCCGAGGTTAGAAGGTTGGTTTATGAACCCGGGACAGAATGAAGACGGTTTCATCAGAACTTGGATACATTTGTAAAGAGACAAGAGTCCTACCTGCAGCATCCTCCTCCTGATTCAGTGTCACCCGGATGTTCTTCACCAGCAGCTTCCAGTCGTGGGCACGGGGGGGTTTTGGGGGTGAAACCACGTTGTTGCGTGCATCCTATTGGAGAAACCATAGTAAGTAAATAACCAATGTTCTACTGGCCGTAATATAAATAGCAACAATGTAAGCAAAGTCCCGTTTACCCAGCTTCTTCACAATGCTATAAATAACTCGACATACATCAGAGGGCTTTGAACACTAACTCTGAATCAAAACATTGCAAGTAGGAAACTTTAAGACTTAACGCATGACACACGATCAAATCAGGAACACATGACGTGACCTCATGTGAAGGGTTGGGCACAAAGCACATCAGCAAAACCTCTTTGTTAATACGTCAGCATGATACTCTTTAAACATTAGTGCAGGCTTTAATTAGGCTCAACATGATCACATGCTGGAAATATGAACTTTTGTGGAGACGCAGTAGCTTAGTAGTTTTAACATAATTGCAAGAACCCTGCAGAAGTATCTGTATTGCCATCAAACTGAATCAAAGTGACGCCCGTCCTGGTGCCTAGTTGCTTTGTGACTATTAGATATATAAATAAAGCTTAAATGTACAATAACCTGTTGGCTGCATAAATAAGTTGCTCCACTTTGTTCACCAGCTGGTCTCTAACTGCTGTTTGGTGCTGCTCAGAAAGTGTACCGTGGCTTTTTAGATGGTTTTTTGTTGCAGAAAACCTTTTGCCTTTTCAAAACAGGGCAGTGAGAGTGAACCCGAAAACAGTAAAGTTGTGGGACGGACAGCTAAACAATGAGCTGAAACTCAATATGAAGATCTGTAAAGCCGAGGGGAGCTGAAGATTCAGCTGATAATTCTCTGTAGGTGCATATCTATGCTTTCACATTATCTTCACATTGGATCCATAGTAATGATAAAAACATTGATTATAGTGCAAACAATGACCTGGCATGACACATGCACACACTTGTCTGCATGGCGTTCTTGGGTAGCAGCTGTTCAGGTGTATTGCACCGCTCACCTTGACCTCTGAGGCCTGAGCAGGCCTGCAGCTTAGCAACACAGAGGGACGCGTCGCACACAACAGCTGCCTCAACTGCTCCTTCATGGCTGCTACACTGGAAGTGCTGGCATTGTCCTAACAGAGAGAGACACCAGACATATCCCATATATTAAAAGTATATTGACTGTATTAAACCAAAAACATAACCTTCTTTTGCAAAAACAACAACGTACACTTTTGACATTTTTAAACTCTTAAAACAAAAAACATCTCTAAATCGTTTTCTTCAAAACTCCCATTTACATGACTCAACATGACACTTGGCAGAAATACATTTAAAGACAGAGTACAGTGGACCCACAGTTCAACTCAACCGTCAATTCTTTTTGTTTTGGTACAGTGAAACATTTCTCCAGACGTTATCGTGTTAGCCTTTGTTTTGGTGTATCAGCACTTTTACAGACAGCAAGTACATCTCATTATCTCCAGCTTTAAAACTTACCTGGGTGAAAGTGGGCGTCACCTGCAGCTCCCCTGTCTCCAGGTGAGACACTCCCCAGCTCACCTTGACCTCATCTTTAGCTTCTTGCATCTGTAGGTCAAGCTGAGGGACACAGAGGACAGAAAACCATGACGCCTTATGATGACACGGAGGTCAGAGGTCATACAGTGCTCGACAGCTTTACTTATTGTAACATCTATAATATTTAAATGCTAATTACATAAAACTGGCATTTACAATATTAATAATGATTCTCTGGATATCAAGCAACAAGTGGAACATTGTGCTCAGCTACTAACTGCTCTAACACAGTACAGTACATATGTTCCTGTTTGACCCCTCACTGGAAAATAAATCCGTCTGGTTGAATCGTTTGATGACTCAAATGTCAAAATATCAAACCATAAAGCAAGCCTTCATAACATCAGATATCATTTGTTGACTAACTGCAATGTTAGGCTGAATAAAACTAATGACACTTTGTCTTATCTTAAATACATTATGTTCTAAATCTCTTCTAAACAGCCATCTGATGTGAGAAAATGTGTAGGCTATTATTTTTGAGAGTAGATGACTGTGTGACTGAGTGACTGGTGTTCTTCAGTGGTTATGATCTTTGATTCCATTAACTATATTAACATTTTGTTCATTTTCTTTGTTTTATGAAAATACCACAAAAATCAGCATTATAAAAACCTTGAAAATAACATATCTCCATTTTCAATCTCAAAAATAACACTAATGCCACAGTGAACACCGTACACTCAACAACAAAGGTATGAAATGCCTCTCTGGGTAACCTGACAAACGGGGAAAAGGTTACGAAGACAAGGTCAGCATCGGAGAGAGAAAGCGAAAGAGAGAGTGATAAAACTGACTGGGCCCTCCTGTCCCTGCATGCCTGGATTCCAGTGTAAGACTGAATAACCGCCTCTGTGATGCCAAACAAAGGCCTCATCAGATAGCAATGAGAATGCATCGATGGATCCAGAAGAACAATATCACAGGCCGCATTGATAACAACTGGATCAGTTTATACAAACTGGAAGGCATAATATTAAAACCACACCAGCTGAAGAGCAGAAGGAGCTTGTTAAAATATGTCACCATTCAAGTAGTATCATATTACCTGACTAACTACGACACGTGAGAAGTGCCTGTTGTGAATATTTGACTTGTTAAAGGAATACTTCACCAACAACATGTGAGCATCAGTTGTTCACCCTGTGTTACCGGTTGTTCTTACATGCCTCTGGTGAACAAAGAAACGTCTTGCCTTAAACAGCAAAACAAATGTTTTGAAATTGTTTGGCCGTTAAAACACGCCTGTTACTTGAATTCATCAAGATTCTTCTCAGTTCTTTGATTCTTCGTTCACCATGGAGGCATGCGAGAAAAACTATGTTTTCTTCAAGGAATGAAGGTAACACGAGGCGAGTAATTGGTATACAAATGGTCATGTTGTGGGTGACGCATTCCTTTAATGTGGTGTTAATGCAGTGGGACGATGCACGTCACATGTGTGTACCTCATCACATGCAACAGACCATGTGGTGCAGTAGTGTGTAAAAAGACAAAGTACACTAAGCAGGCCACCGCAGTGCGCTGGGTGCATTGTGACCACGTACTGTAAATGCCTGAGGCCTCTGGTCCACATATCACCAACACTCATAACATGACGAGCCAGGACCATTCTAGCACGGATCTCAGTGAAACGCTAACAAATGTTCCATTGGATGGACGGAGACATTTGAAAAGGCTCTCTGACTTTTCCAGACTAAGCTGAAACAATTACAGTGAAAAGGAGACAAGAGGCTTCCTTTATGTTCCTGCCACAAAAACTGATCCACAACCAAAACAAAACGGCCCGACTGTAATCCTGACTTTAGGTTGTATTTATGGCACAATGAGATCAGGAGGGGTGACGACAAGCACCTTATTGGTTTAAAAATAGCCTTAGTACAATTGGGTTAGCTTGTATAGCCGCTTATATCCATACTGAAACTAAGAACAAAGCTTACCACGGCTTAATGCACACTCGCTGTAACATATCCCAACACATCACCTTTCACTCACTTCATCTGAGTCTGATGAATGAAGAGTGTTAGGAACGAATTATGAGTCAGCTAAAGAAATATTTTACTGGGAAATGAGCTCTGTCAGATTTGGGCATGATAAAAAATAAATAAATAAATTGCTGCAATTTCCAGGTAAAAACAAGGTAGTCATTAGTGTCATAACTTCAGTGTTTCAATAATCCTGTACAAGCCCCTGGCAAATGTCAGTGTAGACAAAGTGGGCCAGCTTCAGAAATGGGCATGACAGTGAGTTTAATGAGGTCTTCTGGACATTTGTCAAGAACAGAAAGATACCCAAACCACTTAATCCAAGACTCCTGCCAGGCCAGCAGTAAGCCAATGCTGGGCAGTACATCGTGTTCAATAAAATCTCCCATTAAACTAAGCCGCCACAACGACTTCTAAAGGATGTAACTCTGTTTTCAGACGCCTCAGTGTTAAAGGGATATTCACAAGCGACCAAATGAGTATTGTTTACTTTCATGAAACTCACAACTTTAATAGATGCCTTAGGACCAACTAAAGAGCATTTACCTGCAGCTCCAGTGGAGCTATACAGACTGTGTATTTACAAGGATCTGCTGTAGTCATGGCTGTCGATGCTGCACTGAGAGAGAACTGAAGCTTCTTCCCGATCACACTGCAGCAAGCGGCCTGTTGGGAAGACAAAGTGAGGCATTAGTGTAAGATAAATAAACTGAAAATGCTGGAGCTAAAGCAGTGCCGGCAACTGCACGTGACTCACATGTAGTTATACCATGCAACAAGAAAGCAACTCCGGTGCTTTATGCCTGTTCACGTGTGAAAGGAACTAGCAGGATTCATTGATAATTAGGGCTGTTAACATGGTTATTCACGGTTTAAAGCTTGGGTAGGTAACATTGGAGAAGCCAGCAAGAGGAAACTAGATTAATTAAATTATCCATCTAGAAAAACACAGCCCAACTCCTTTCCAATGAAAGTAGCTAGCAGCACTAGCTCAAAACGTCACTAAATCTAGTGAGTACGTCTCCAAGTTGGAAACACCGACAGCCTGCATCCCTCCAAAGCCACTTTCCCAAACAAATATCATTATTAAAGTAAACATATCATAATGAACGTAAACAACGGATATTGCTATTGTTAGTACGCACAGCTCTTAGGCTAGCATCTTGTGGAAGACTCTGGCCACAGGTAGACAGGCAGGTCGGCCGTCCAATCATTTCATTCGAGATGGATGAAATGATTGATATTAGGCTACACTAATATTATTAGTATTATACTATTTGTAGAATTAGATTCCAGTGGTGGCTACGTAGGATTGTTTTATCTTGTTTGAGCCAAACATTTTAAATAACTTGTTTAGCGTTTCAAAAACAACATTTTCACTGCAGTCAAAAAACGTTTAGCTCTCCTGCTCACAACGGGAGGCACAGACCTGTGTTAACGGGATGATCTAGCAGCCCCAGAAAATACATTTATATAACAAAAGAAAATCGACTTTTCCCCCTATTTTTTAGGGTGATGATGTCATAAAATATGGCGATAGACATAGCCCTATTGATAATACCCTTTGTTGTACTGCGTGTGTAGAGTCTTACGCAAGAAACACAAACAGACTGAAACAAAACCAGTGAGTCAGACTTTTGCTAAAACTCATCCAGAAGCAAAACATCTGCCTTAGATGAAGTTCACACTGAACTGTGAAAAAGGAAGAACATCTGTACTCGCTTCATCAGCAGATTCAATATAAATCACTTTCACTGCAAAGGAATGCATCTGCAACAGATTAAATGACCACACAACTGTATAGTGTCCTCTTACTAGTAAAAACAAATGTATTTATCGCGTCCATTTCGATGTCAGTGCAGGGTGGGTGCGTTTGTGTCAAATTGGGCATTAGATCACTGTGAGGGGAAACCTAAGCATAAACAAAGGTGCTGCTGCATTCCAGCGTGCCTGCTCTTCCTCAGTGCTGAGCTTGACAGCTATGTAAGCTTCTTAGAGCACACAAACACACACATACACAACATGTGGGTAAAAATAAGCCTCTGTTCATTAAACACCCTGCATTCAACAACAGAGCACCTGGTATTTTGCTCCATATCATGATGGTCACAAAGAAAGGGCTGAGTTTGCATTGGGAGTACTGCAAAGCCAACCAGGCCAGCAACACAGCAAGCAATTTGTCCCCATCTGACCTCTCTCTCAAAAAATAAAAGCCCTCCGGTGGCAGTTTGTTTTACACAATGTCTGCAGCAGGTTGGCACATCATCTGCATGACTGATAAACGAAACTTTATTCAAGTGTTGTATAGCCTTTTTAAGCAGGAGTATTCATTCATAGTGCCATTTGATATTTGTAATGAGTATGTGGACACATGAAAAGAAAAGGCTAAGCAGCTAATGAATTTGCCTAAATTAAGGAGGGAAATGTCTGTACCAAAGATGGCGCGTTGATGAGACGGTGCTCGTCTACGGCAGGCTAACATGCAGCACTGGTCGTAGAGTAGCTCCCACTCCACTGAATTAGAGAAGGGGAGATTGATTTGAAGGACAGCTTTTGTCAATAAAATACATAAACAAGGAAATTAGAAATCCATAAGTGTCTGCTACTATAACCCAGATGAATGCTGAAGCTGCCATGAACACTCAACAATAGAATCATTAATCCCGATTTCTCCCAGAAGAAGCCCTTCTGTATTACTAAAAACTTTATTGTCAGTGTACCTTTTTTCTGGCAGACTTCTGAAAGCTAGACACTTGGCTGACCATTAGTTCTGATGAGTCAAGATCATCCTCTTCAAACATCAACACAACAGGACCCTGATGAGGAAGAGGACAGAAACATTAAAACAACAAAACAGAGCAGGGAAATACAGTTGTTGCTAATAAATAATTAATGATCTGGGCTGTAATGCATCACATTGGAAACGTCATTCTGACTTGATAATACTTAGGAATAGAAAACAAAACGCAGATGGTTCAGGGGTGGTGCAAGAAACCAGAGTAAGTGAGATTGTTCAGGTCAGCCGTCAAAAAGTGTCTAATGTCAAAGGATGGGGTGAGATTTGATTGAGGTGGCTGGGTCTTCACAGGCTAATACAAAAGAGCAGACATGGGATGATTTTCTACAGGTCAGTTCAACAGTCACATCCTATGACAAACTGCACCTTCTTTATTGGAGTCACCTGCCTGCCACAGACTAGAGTGGTGGTTTTGTGATCATGAGACTTACCCCTCGCTTCCTTGATTGGTCATTCAAAGCCCTGCACCAAGCTCCTCGCCACTGACTTTTCCAGCTTTTCAGTGACAGCGCCCATCCCAGCAGAGCCCCGGCTTCCTCCTTCGCCGCATTGTCCTCTGCTGCTGTCTGCTTATTTCCTACACCCCCTTGCTGGAAATACTGTACGAAATACAGTATTAAAGTAACCAGGGATGCGAAGAAAAGTGTGACCATGCATAACCACTGCGGATCGTCCAAACCAAAATATGAACCGGAACTTTCGAGGTCGGACATTCTTTGCAAATGAAAACGATGATCACAGCTTAACACACCTCCTCTGAGAAATATCCTGGCAACCTCATAGCATTTATTTGGTCAGGGAACGGCTAAATCAATGAAAGCAATCTCCCACAGCTGATAACATCACCGATCTCAACCCCAACAACAAATTAAGCTTATTGTGATTCATGTTGCAGTACTCCATAGTAGCTTTAAAAAGCCATATGTATGTCCCAAACTATGCCCGATGGGTATTGAGATTTAGACCAAGACACAGTCTCTGGTTTCAAATAAACCTACAGAAACGCGCACTCTCCTCCTCTCAATTAATATGGTTGTTAGCTCAGTTAGCTAATCTTCGCCACGGTTCGCTTAACTAGCTATTCTTCATTAGCTATCGAGCCGCCAAAGTTTCCCAAATAGCGATTATTTCCAAAGTCTACGGTTTAACTACACCGGACGATATCCAAATATTGAACAAGAGTTCCGGGAACACATCCTGAAAGCGAAGAGCGCAGTTGTTGCCGCTGGACTCGGTGTGACTGTACAAAGTTGCCGTTTCTAAACGGATATGTGGCACAAACTGTAAGTCCCAGAATGCACAGCGAGACTTTGCGAGAGTTTGTTGTTGTCTGGTCGTCGTGTGAAATTGAGCGTGTTTCCCAACTGAGACCAAGGTGTGGTATGTAAAAGGTTTGTTTTAACCAGGAATGCGGCTTTGTGCTAATCAGATAAAGTAATTCCCACTAAAAAGACGCCGTTAAGAAAAGAAACGAGGCTTCTGAACCTCGCGACTTGCCGTAGATTGACCCACTGTCATCATTACCACATCTTCCTGTCCCATTTGTAGCAAACACTTAGCTAGCTAGCTATTGTTACAATGTTTCAGTGCCCAGTTCGCACACATTGCATTTGTAGTTAGGTTAGCCTTAATAAAAATACTATTGTGTATTTAATATACTGAAATACACTGTGTGGAATAGGCACCGCCCATCCGCAGAGGTAAACAAAGTATATCTTCGTCAGTCACCCAACGTGATCGAGCTTGGACACAGCAGCCATCATCACCCACATCACGTCGTCGCCTGTAAATGGAAATAACTATAATTTCGCTATGAATTGCCGCTCAGAAGTTCTTGAAGTGACAGTGGAGGCAAGGCAGGTGGAAGAAGCTATGCTGGCTTTGCTGCACACCATTTTACTGCATCGCAGCTCCGGGAAATTTCACTACAAAAAAGAGGGCACCTACTCCATAGGTACCGTGGGCACACTTGACATCGACTGCGACTTCATCGATTTCACCTTCGTCAGGGTGTCCTCCGAGGAGCTGGACAGAGTGATCAGGAAAGCGGTGTCTGAATTCAAGGTAATTGGTGGTTTCAAAGTATGATTGTTAACTGTAATGCTTTGGGCAGGCCTGTAATTTGACGATTTTATTACATTATTTTGTTACAGGATGCTTTGAGCAACTCTGGCAGCGATGGCATGGGGCAAATCTCCCTGGAGTTTTACCAGAAGAAGAAGTCTCGCTGGCCTTTTTCTGACGAGTGTATTCCCTGGGAAGTGTGGAGCATCAAGGTCAATGTTGTCAACCTGGCCAATGAGCAGGAAAGACAGATCTGCAGGGAGAAAGTGGGCGAGAAGCTGGGCGAGAAGGTGATCAATGTTGTTGAGGTCATAAACCGCCACGAGTATCTGCCAAAGATGCCCACCCAGTCTGAAGTGGACAACGTTTTTGACACCAGTCTCAAAGATGTCCAGCCATACCTTTATAAAATCACATACCAGATCACAGACTCTCTGGGCACCTCTGTAAGCACAACAATGAGAAGGCTGATTAAAGACACCCTGGCACTGTGAGGAGGCTCCAAGACACAGAAAAGAAAGATCTGGATGATCTTATCCATAACTGTATCTATAGCCATGCCTGACAACTGTTTTTATGACCAAAAACACAATTTGACAGCTTTACTGCTGCTATAATGAAGCAGTGTCAGTGTAAGCAGCTAATCAGTCACTTTGTTGAAGTCTCTGCTGTGGTTTTTCGATATTGCTTGTACCATTTAAGAATCTGGATTATGTAATATCAATTTAAAAATTTTTTTTTGTTTTTGCAAGCTTTCTCTTTCCAAATTATCTTCACCTTCCACCATCTAGAAATGGAACTTTAACATAGTAGCAAAACACACTATTAGTTCAAAAGTTGTGTTGCTGATGATGTTAAATCTGTACATTATTGTTAACATTGTAAACTTTGTCAATAAATGATGTTCATTGTAACTGATGGTACTTATCGTCAATCATAGCTCTTGCAAACTAACTAAAGATTAATTATGTAAACCTATCCCAACCTGTGAGATGAAAACATCTGCTGGCAAAGAGAAACTCACAAGACTGGATTATATAATAAGATCAAATCTGATTTTTTTTCCTTTATGCAAAAGACATGGCTGGGTTTGCGAGCAGATTTCCTCATCTATGTGAAAACTTCCTCTCCGCACACACTTTCACAGTGTGACCTTACACATGGGTAGGACAGGATTTCCA